>NW_019730103.1:267851-292534 GCF_002891405.2 Cryptotermes secundus | reverse complement strand
GATCTGTCTCCGTCTTCAGGTGGGTAGGAAAGGATAAACCTACTCAGTTGGGCCCATTAGAAAGACCAAGACAGATCCAGTCTCCAAAACGTCGTGGTCTTTTGTCTTTTACATACCAGAGGATGGGTGAAGTCTAAAATAAGCCAAAAGAAGTACATGTTTATTTCTGCAAGTCACTTGCAAGCAAAGGTAGTCAACTTTACACTATTAATAACATCTTTATTGGTTTTCTGTGGAACTTCTTGAAAGGTATTAGCAGCCAAATTATCAAATGAACTCCGTAGTGCATAACCTCTGCAGACAGAATTATTTTTCTGAGGCAGACAAGGACAAGGGGGATATATGACTGAACAAGAGAAGAGTCAGAGAAAGATCTAAAGAGAGTAAGAAAGAAATTTATTCATGGTTCTCATTAATTACTACTGAAATGCCCAAAACTTAACAGTGGCTAATGTATTACATAAGCCTAAATCTTCAACCAGAACCAGAAAGTTCCATGTTCCATCTCTAGATCTGCTTGAAGGGAATAAGATGAACACACACACATATCATTCCACTAGTCATGTGTGGCTCTGTTGTATGGCTGGATCACAGATTCACAACTTTACCATCAGACCCCAAACAGCGTTGCGGGTTAGTGATCAGACACAGGCTTTGGGCTGATAAGTGAATCTGCTGAATACTTATTACTCTCAACTAAAGACAATTACAACATTTTCACCGTTCTTCACATTCTACAAATAACTGCATTACAATCTAAGCTGCAATATCTTCACATACTCGCTACTTGGTTATGGCCTCCAGCAACTGAGATTATCTCTGATGTTCTGTGCTTGACAGCTCCCGTCTGGGTTGGGACAGGTAAACTATTACTGGCCCTTACCAGCAAAGTCATTCCTGATTCTGGGTCCCACATGACTCAGGAGTGCACTTTTCTATTTTTCTGTCTCATGACTCTGGGAATCGTGCAACTGCTCTCTTCCTTACCCTGGCCTGGGTCAATTGCTGCTGGCCCTCACCAGCACAGTCATTCTTGGTCAAGAGCCTTGTAGGATGCACGACCATATTTTACTGCCTCATGACACTAGGGTCATGCAACTCTATCCACCATAGTTTTCTGTCTCCCGGGTTCTCCTTATTTAGCCTCAATGTGGAGTGATTAGGAAACACCACCCCTAACACTTCCTCTACTGCTGTGTGTGTGGAAGGAAGGAAGGAAGTGAAGAAGAAATAACAAGGAATTCCAAACAGGGAAATAGTGGCAGATTTTGTTAATGCAGAAACAACTGGTCCTCCACACTGTACATACATAATTTGACTACTTACTGTGCCATGTTGAGGGCTACCATACTGATCTTTCTGGGGAATATATGCCGAGGCTGGACGATCTCTTGTACCAGGACCTAAAGGACCTTCTGGTGGACGGTGCAGAGAAGACTGTGAACCTCGCAAACTTTTCTGCTGGTGTGTGGGACTCCTGCAAAACAATATGCAGCATTACAAGACAGGAGCACTACTAATATCTGCTACATACCTAAAACACACTTCCCTGCTGAAATCTCAAGGTCACAATATGCTACATTAAGAAGCAGTTTATGCAGCAAAACTGCACAAAGTAAAACTCTGATCTTAGATGAGGAACTGAAGCTCTTGTGATGAATGGTATGGGCTCACAGGTTGCAGCACTACTGTCTTTCAACCATTACTCTGAAAGGAGTCACTGTAAAAATTACACACCTGTCTTCATTTGCCTGTGGACTAGGCAGTTTCCCTCTGTTTGGGCTTGGTGGAGGGTAACCATTGTGTAGCTCATGATTCCTGTAGATACTCAAGTTCTGATAGAAACGCTCCCCTTCACAGCCCTGTTGACTCTGCATTTGGTTCTGCTGGTTCATCTGGTGCTGGTTCATCAAATTCTGACCATGGGGTGAATGCTGCTGCTGGTTATGTGACGGATACTGGGGAAGCATCTGTGGCGGATGGTGATTTGTGTGCAGTGGTGGATGCTGGGCTTGTGACGGATGTTGTGGATTTATCTGAGATGGGTGTGGATGTTGATTCATGTGATGTGGGTGGACTGTTGACTGCAGATGCGGGGAATGATGAATAGCTGGATTTGAAGACTGCCTTGATCCAAGGCCAGTTGGTGGTAAAGCCGATGTGGGGCTACGGGGGTCATTGAGATTTTGACTTGACCTATGAAAGAGGAAACGGACAATGAACGCACAACAGACGCTTAAATACTCAGGATTCTACTAACATTCATAAATTATTCTCCCCATTTCATAAGACTCTTGAAATAAATTCCTTCAGAATTATCTAATTTATATAACATAACATGAGATAAAACTGAATATTAAAAAACTGTGTGCAACTAGTTACCTTATTAATTACTTTGAAAAATGAAGCAATGTTTCTCATATCTAAAATTTTAAATAAACATGAAGTATCTACAGAATGAAACTGATTCTGTATATGAAAATGTTTGTATTAAAACATTTTCAAAAACTCTAATTAAGAACAACAGTTCACTGATAAATCTGAAGTTTGGAATTCATTAAATGATCATTCATCGCCTTCCATTTGTTCCTGTCCTTCTGCAGACATTCCTCGTCAATCTAATTTATTTCACCTATCAATGCATTTCAGGACTTAAACCACAGCCTCTCTCTCATTTCCTCCAGTTCTACTCCAGTTCACAAACAAACACAAACACACACATAAAAGACCCACTTGGGATAGCCTGGCAATTTCAGATCACAGCTCCTGGATACTGAAGTGATCTGTATGGACATTATCTACTAACTAAACCTCAGACGCAAGCATTAACAACACTCACAGAGAAGAATCAATAGTTAAACAAACCCTCACAACCAAACATGTAAAATAACATGCCAATATACATTAATGCTTAAAATGTGCTGCTATAATAACCTGCAATAACGTAATTTTGCAGCTATTTTAAGTCTGATTACCCAGCATCAAGGCAACAACAGCTGTGAATGAGTGGTCATACTTCTCTGTAGGTGGTTCCCTTAACTTATAATTCCAATCAGCAAACCATGCTTACGGAATTCTACATGACAAAATATGAACTAGTAAGTATCCCCAAAACATGATAGAGGTTCAGGAAAACTTTACAAAATGTCAGTGTACACCATGGAGCAAGTAACAGTTCAATTAAATAAATGGATGATACAAGTACTTGTTCCTAGACTACACTGTTGATGAAAGAAGCCAACAATTCCCGAATTTTGAAAATGTACTGAATAAACAGAACGATCTAATTAACATGAAACCAAAAAGATTAAAATTCCATAACAAAATTATTCAGCATCTGGCTTCATATTGTTTTACTGTTACCATATGAACACATAAAATTTTAACACAGAATTACAAATTACATAAAGAATAACAATATTTTCAGCACCATTATGAATTAATTACTGAATATAAGGACTAGGCTGTAAGCTGAAAAAGAAAGGAAATGGGATTCGACTCCTCACAGGCCAAGAGAGTTCCCGCTTCCCCACCCTGCGGTTCTACAGGCAGTAGGGGGCTCCTTTCCCAGGGGAAATGACTGGAGTATGAAGTCAACCTGTCATTTCAGTTAATAAATATAATGAGAAAACTAAAAACTCATAAAAAACCAGAACATACTTTGATCTAAGTCCTGTAGCACTGCCAGGTTGTGACTGGACTTCAAATGTCTTCTGAGGAATGCTATTTGTGGACGAGGTGCGGCTGTAACCAGGGTTGAATACCTCATGTTGCTTGCTACCTGGAGTAGAGCTCGGACCTGGTGCAGGTGAGGTGGGGCCATGCACAAGATCATTGTTTGCACCTGCAACAGGAGGTGCAATACCGATTGACAGCAGCTGCTCTGACAGATTACAACTTACAATTTACTTCCTCTATGAATAGTATCACAACATATCACAGAGGACTCGAGTCATGCAGTACAGGAAGGATAGTAACATACTTACTGTTTAGTGATGGAACCGATTTTGAACTTTGTATGGGTGTGTTGGGGGCTATGTTTCGTCTAGAATCTCCATTGTGATTCTGCTCACTTAGAAGTCTTGAAGGCAAATCTCTTTCACTCATACGACGAGACCCTGTACAGAGGCAGTAACCACAATAATAAGTAAACATTATGGGAAGGAAGACTACAACACGGATTGTTAATAACGAATCCAAACCTGTACAAATGCATAGGGCGACACTAATAACCTGTCAGCAGTCACACTTCTACGGCTTGTAGCAAGAATGTATAAAAATGGAACAATCAGACTCACCAAAACACATTTGCTTCATGAAATGAATTCCAGTACTACCAAGAGCAAAAGATTTTATGTATAAAATACAGGCTTCAAAAACTACAGCTCACTGTAAGAGAAATGTCTTTGTCATAATTTGAATATTCTTAAGTTAGTTATATACATGGCTTTTTTTGAGAAGAAAAATTTTTAAGATTGTGGTCTTCTGGAATAAGACACTGTGATTTTGTAGGCAGTTAACATTCTGAAGGAACCTGCTGCTCCAAATCCAAAATGGTGATATGATGAGATGTGGAAATCAAATGCTGATGATAACAAGTGTCATAATGCACAAGACCACAATATTAATTTTCACTGCCATAAAACTTTAATTTCATTGAAACATGATCTGCAGCAGTATGTGGCTTCAAAAGCAAGCAAGCAATCTGCATAAAATACTTTCACAACATGTACATTATTAGCTGCAGAAGTTCCTTGGAATCTGATACATATATAGGTATGACTCTCAGTCTCACATTTTGTTACACCCTGTTGTGTGAATATTTCTGTTCCTGTCAACACAACATCATTTCCAGCAGGTAGAGTTTGCTGTCTCAGCATGTGTACACCAGTTTTTAGTTATAATTATTCCACAATGTACTTAGCACAACTTTTCCATGTAAACCAAGTGGATTCACTGCTGTGTTATACACTACATATGCTACATACTATATACTGTATTATAAATGTAACGTGTTGATTTTATCTACAGGTTAACACTGTAGAACTTTGGTTCTATATTTAAATCTGGTGATCGACGTCCACTATCATGATTATTTTCTATTATATACATACAAATCAAAAGTAATTATTTTCAATAAAATTAAAATCACATCACAAACAAGGTAGCAGACCTGCTTTATTCATTATACTGTGATGTGCTTCCTGAAAGACGTCCATCACTAGTCAATACCTAGAAGTTCCTATGCAGCGTAGCCTAGAAAATCGTTGCCCTGGAAATGAAAGACTAACGGTGGGATATCCACCTTTGTAAACGATTTTTTTGAGGCAGACACATATTCCCGCATTCTATCGTAACAGTGGGCGGAATTAACCCTTCGACGAGGTATTCCCCTTTCAGTCCAAGTGCAAGATATAAGAGTTCTTACCCAACTAGAAGAGAAGAGTTCTGTTTAGCACGAATGAGTTTGTATTCAACAAGGGATCAAGGACAGTTGAGCTCCTAGCAGAGCAGAAGACACTTCACTGAGATCAGCAGTGCAAGTAATTGTAACAGTGAAGAGGAAACATCTGAAGGGCGCTGTAAGTTGAGAATACCTGTAAGTGTGAGTGCCAAAGAGATATCCAAAAGGGACAATGGCATGCCAAGGAATGATGGAGGCATGTCTGGAAGAAGAGAAGCTGACCTCAATGGACAAGAAACCTGAGACGGCACAACAATACGAGGTCCTTAAAGAAGACACCGAAATGATGCTGGTCGGAGGACCGAAGAAGAGGCGTAGGGGCTGGAAGTTAGTTGCAGAGTGGCGAGGAAAGCCAAAGAACGGACCCAGGGCAAGGATGGGTGTGAAAGAAATTGGCTGGCGCCCGCAGGGAGACGACATGGGAAAATTGTGGATCCCAGAAAACACTGGCCATGGCCAGCAGAGGGACGACCTGCCATACGAAAGTGGCACGGTGCAAGGAAAATGCAGTTGGGAAATTTTGGGCCAGGGACAATGTGGTACGAGGAGTCCCAAAAGAAGGGACACTTGGGAGTAGACATCAGCCGAAACCAGAATGCAAATGTGGAATTAAGGACCAATGCGGCAAGTGGCCGCTATACGATATCGGAGGGTGAATCTCAAGACAGACATCACCTCTGGCAAGAAGAGGAACGGCCTACAAGACTATGAAGAAGACCCTAGGGCTGCAAATCATGAAGAAAGCAACCGGGATGTTAGGCAGGTTGCGGAAGGCGAGAAACTCCACGCTGTGGAAGTATCAGCACCCTCCCTAACAAGGACTGCAGTTTGTGGAGGGGTTGACCCCTCGAAAACGAAAAAAGAGGTAGGAAACAGAGGAGAAGCTGCTAATATAGAAGCGTCAGCCTACCCAGCAAGAGTGAGAATGAGGAGAGAAAGGTAAAATTGTGGACGATGATGAGAATATGAAGTGACCAGACGTCTACCATGGAGCTGCTCGGGATGAGCACCCTTGAAGGAGGGGGCAGATGTAGCGCTCGGAAGATGAACACAAAAATTATGAAAGACAGGGGAAACATTGTTAGGCTGCTCAGGACGAACAACATTTAGGAGTGAGTATGTGTCAAGACTTTCATATCATCTACTTGAACTGAAACTTGTACAGCCTGTTAACCAAAATGCTTGCTTACCTTTAGCTGATGTTCCAAGTTTGGCTATTTGAAATAATAAGCTGCGAGTATGTAGAGAATATAATAGCCAACAATCTCTTATTTGTCAAGTTGATGTGGATTTTTCTAGGGCATTTTCTTTGGATATTACCCATTGTTTACAACAGGGATTTAAAACCACAGTCTACTAATCTATTTTGCATGGTGCACACACATTTTTAACCTATATTCCTTATTTTGAAAATATAAAATATAACATTATAAAAGGAGGCTTATGAGATCACCTTGCTGTCTGTGTATTGCCCCCTAATTCCTGAAAGCTGGAAGCTGTCCTGTTTTTATAACTATGGGATGGACCACAGAGAAAATGCTGCCAACAGTTCCTCTGTTATCAGCCTACTTCCCCTGTGTGCCTGTGTGTGTACGTGTATTGCGCTTACTGTTGCTAGGCAACGGCTTGGTAAACATGTTCCCACAACAATGACTACACATAACAATAGATGAATTGTTGGATTGCACTGTTTTCCATGTGATTCATGTCTTATCATGGTGATCAGTTTTTCTCAAAATTTCTGGTTGTGATCTTGTATTATCTTGTTCAATGACAGAAGCAGTATCCAAATTAAATACCTAATTTTAAGGAAATATCTAATAAATAATTTGATTAAAGGACACCACTGAGTACCATGCAAACCTGTTTCCAACAGACAGCAATTTGGTAGCATTTTTAATAAATAAAGGACATAACAGCATTTTCTGCTGACCAGCTGAGATTGGTGTGTGTGTGTGTGTGTGTGTGGAAGGGGTGGGAGCCATGCAAGCACAGAGCTACCCATTTCTTTAAGTCTTGGTATCACAAAGTCTTAGAACCCCTACTGTATGAGGTGGGTTACTCTATGGAACACCTGCACATTCAAAACCTTCAAGCAAACAAAGACAAGCTACAACCCTCTATTTTATCATCAAGATGGAGGGAACTGGTTCTTCTGAAATGGTAAACAGCTATCACAGCATATGACATGTCACATCCCAGAAGACAGTACCTTTAGAATTATTCTTTGTCATTGGGCATTCCCTGCTCCCAATCTTCTGTGTTTTACTTAAATATGGAGACACAGTCAATGTCCAAAATGCAGTAACGTTTTAGAATTTAAAATTGTAAAACTGAGACATTGGATAACATGCAAACAAATACCCTAACAGTGACAATACACAACTATCAACAAACTTTAGAAACACAAAACATGCTCTTTCAGATATAGGAAAGTCAGGTATTACAAATAAGTTACTGTAAAATATTTTGCAGCAGCCATTAAATTGCAGTATCACTACAGTCACGAACCTACAGTTCTGCTTTCATGTTCACATTACTGAATCTAATGTAACAGTAATTCTATTACTGTTTAACTAAGGATAAACTTATCTTTTAAAACCACAATAAATATATTGGCATTAATAATTAGGAGCTTTCGGCAACTGATCAGTCAACGCGCTTTTGCAACCATGGGTAAAAATGGCCCATAAGTAAGGGTTGGTGGTCTATTTAAATTAGGCATTCAAATAAATTCTATAATGGGAGGCTGTGTCTATTCATTCACACATCTCAAAGAATGAAACTCCATGCAACTGAAACAAATTTGGCAAGGAATCTCTGAAGTAAAAGTTGCCATGTAGATTTAATTTCAGTTCATGCTGGTTCCTAACAAACTGCGATTTACATAAGTACATCCACACAGTTTAAGTTATATTCTGCTAAATATACACTAAATCAGAAAGGGCCATGAATAAAAATTGACAAGCCCTGATAAAATACTTTACTGTCAGGAACAGATTTTCTGCATGACAGCAATTTCTAATTTTTATAAAATGCATTTGGGCATGACCTACGCATGCATTTTACACCCTTGTATTAATTAGTCCATGTACAGGTTCCAATTTCTCTTTGTAAAATATGGGTCAATAAATAATAGGAAGGACCTGAGCCCCCTATGATATCACATGCACATGAAAGTACATCGTCGTCGTCGTCGTCGTCATAATAATAATAATAATAATAGCAACAGCAACAACAATAATAATAATAATAGCAATAACAATAACAATAATAATAATAATAATAGCAATAACAACAACAATAATAATAATAGCAATAACAACNGGTTCCAATTTCTCTTTGTAAAATATGGGTCAATAAATAATAGGAAGGACCTGAGCCCCCTATGATATCACATGCACATGAAAGTACATCGTCGTCGTCGTCATAATAATAATAATAATGGTGCTCCAACTTTATATTTCAGTGCCATTCTCCAACACTCCCCATTTACTGCTTCCTTACTTAAGTTTTTGACTGAATAATCTGTTTCATTTAGTGTTCAATTTTTGTGATTCCAGCTTTATTACAACAAATTCCAGAAAATCTAACCAATTACAGGATAACAGAATCCAAATGCTGTCACGGATTGTAGTGCTGAAAACAATTATGAACTTCATCTGAATAGTGCGGCTTAAGCTCAGAGTTATTGGCGAAATTCCAAACAACAACACAAAATACTGACCCATTCACAGTATTTGCATTCTTATGAACCTCGCAGGTTCCCTTAATATGGTAAGTACTCTTCTGTGTTACCTAACTCATGATGCAATACAACAATGGTTACATTTGCTGATCTATGCAGTGGCATGCAATTTATAAGAATATTCCAACGTGTTGTTCACAATGCATAAATAAAAAGTGCAAGGCATTCCAATAATGTTGTTACAACACAGAACAATCACTTGAACACAGAATTACATGGCAATAAAAAACAAGAAAAAAAAATTTTATCAGTCAAACTGGACGGAGTTCGTAACCTTTTATGGTACTAGAACCTGTTATCACATGTACCATTACTCGCAACATTTTTGTATCAGAAGTTGGTGGTTCAGATCATACTGGATTCTTCAGCAGTGGTTATGACCGCAAAATGCGAGATGGAACAAATGATGGCATGCCTGCAAGCTGAAATACAAACCAGCCATGAAACCATGAAAGAAACGCTGGCCATACTCAGAACCAATCGAGAAGAGACAACGTCTTGCCAACTAATGATAGAGGCATGTCTGGACAGTAAGGAGCTAAATCCGGAAGCCATGGAAACCAAAGTGGAACACTGAGAGGTCCTACAGAAGAGGCCACAGTGACATCTTTGGGAACAATGAAAAAGCAGCACTAGGGCCGGCATCTAGCTGCAGGGTGACGCAGAGAGCCACAGGAACTGCCCTGAGAAAAATGTGGACCCTGAAAGAAGTTTGCTGCCACCTGCAGGAAGGTGTCCTGTCGTGCAGCAGTGGCACAGCGCCCGAGAAATGTCTTCAGGAAAATTCGGACCCAGGGATATTGTGGGCCGTGGTAAGAAGTGGCTGCAGCTGGTAGGAAGATGACCCACGGCGCAAGGGACAGCAGACGACCCAAATCAGGTATACATTTTCGAGAGGAATCTGCAACCGAGACTTCGAGGAGAAGCTACAACTCTGAAGCGAGAGGACAACCAGTGGGATCTACAGGAAGCGAGCACTAGGAATTTCCAGTGGGTTGTGAAAACTCAGGAATTGGACCTTGTGGAGGGGTTGACCCACTAGGAGCACTAGGGACCTTTGGACGATGGCAATAACCTGGACTAACTGAAACCTTAGAAGAGAACCGTTCGGGATGAGCTGGCGTTAAGGAGGGAACGGTGGTAGTGGTTGGAGAATTGTCGCTGCAAGAGAAGCTGAACCATAAGATCCCAAGAGCAGAAACCCTTGGAAGATAGGGGATGGTGATATACCGTTTGGCTATTCAAGACAAACAGCCTTAATGAGGGAGCAATGTAGCGGATTTGCTCAAAGCACTGCTAGGCAATGGCTTCATAAACATGTTCCAATGTACAACAATGGAAACTGTGTCTCAGTGGATGAATGTTATAGCTCGTCGCTAGGCAGCAGCCAGACCACCAATGGAAGGGCGAGATAGCAGTCATGTGATTTGTGTTTTCTGTGGTCTGTGCAGAGCCTATATAATGAGGATCTGTTGTAGCTTAGATTAGTTCAGTGCAGTTGAGAGTGCAAGGATGAGAATGGAGCACGTCCTCAGTGAACTGTGAAGATCAGATGAGTACAGATTGGCTCGTGGTAGCGTAGTTGGTTGGGGCACTATGCTACAAGCTGAAAGGTCACGGGTTCATATCCCGGTGAGGTCATTGCATTTTTTCAATTGACCTAATCCTTCCAGCCGCACTATGGCCCTGGGGTTGACTAAGCCTCTAACAGAATGAGTACCAGGAATTAAATAATTTTCCTAGGGAGTAAAGGGCCGTCAGCGTGTAAGGCTGACATCCTTACCGCCATCTTTGAGCTGACTGTGTAGATAATGTGGGACCCTCAACGTCTCACAACCCTATGGGCCTTCAGGGCCTGTTATAGGGAAAGCTTTACTTTTACAGATTAGAACAGAGAACTACAGTTAGTGAAGACAAAATAACAAGACAACTTCATAGTGATTTGAAGTTACAGTTCAGTATGAGATCCGTTGCTAGGAGACGACTAGTGAAGACAGAGAATTCTAGTGCATGTGCAACGGTGAACTGGAATGTGCGTTGAATAGCGACAGCAATATAATTGAGTGTGATTAAGAGAACTTGTACCCGAATTCCTTGAATTTCCTCTGCTGTTTCTTCATGAAGGCACAAAATGCTTTGCATTTGATTTCTCCATTTCCATAATGATCAGGAATGAATTTTTATAATGACGGAAATGAACAGATTGTGCAGATCCCATGTAACAAATTCAGTAACTTTAGGTCTCAGGTTTTTATGGCCGTCCACACTCATTGCAAAGCCTGCTGGGTACAGCACCATGCCAAAATGGAAAATATATATTTCAGAGGAACATGTTGTCTCCTTCTTCTGAGTCAAAATGAAGATGAAGGCAGAAAGTTCTTCTGAAGCATCAGTAAATGTATTACTTGCATGAAGAAAACTCAAAAATGAATTCCATAACTGTGATCGCAATGACATAAGAAAATACAGAGAAACTATCTCCAGTTCAATTCATAAGTCTCATAAAAATGTGATATAAAAGTCTAATATAAAACTGTTATGTTGAACTGGAAAATATTGTAACATGGCTAACTGTTGCTGGGTAACGGGAGGTGGAACGAGTTACCACGAAGACAGACGCTTGATAAACGGTCGGTTGCCAAGTTACGCAACAGTGGAAACGAGGTTACGCAACAGTCAGGAAAGCGGTGTTTCTCCGTGCCGTGCCAAGTAGAGCCGAGCCGAGCCAAAGCGCACTGGTTGCTACGCAGCAATAATCAACTCTTGGCAGCGTTGCACAGCAACGCCTGTAAACACGGCGTTTACGCAACAGTGAAGCGATGTGGGTGTTCCGCTGTCCAACTGAGGGTTTATAAGGGAGACCGGAATGCGTAAGGAGCAGAGTTAAGATGTAGCAGCCGCCAAAGACAGTTGAAGTCTAGCAGTTGCCGAGTTCAGTTGTAACGAGCGTGGACTGTGAAGCCAGAGAGAAGACAGTTGAAACGTAGAAGCAGTTGCGGAAAGAAGAATGGAACATGGGTTATACTGAAGATAGTGTGAAGAGATTTGTGAGTAGGGTTTGTAAAGAGTGTAACCCCGTAACAGTGTCATAATTAATTGTAGTTACGATTTGTAGGCTGTTAAATAAACCAATTAACAATCCAAACTGCATCTTCAGTAGCAAAACACGTTACAATATCAATATATATTGGTGACAAAGGCACGTTACCAATCCTCCAACTGCTCTAACAATAACCAGTCCTGAAGAAAAAGCAATTCCCTCAATGCCAGTTTCTTTAAACCTTTGCCAGTTACACTTAAAATATTTGTGTGCTGCAATCTGCCCAGCTCTTTTCCAAGTGCTGAAATTTCACACAAGAATTCCATACATTCTATGTTACAAAGAAGGTAGGACTGATATCCACCAGAAATTGCAAACGAATTAGTACAGCGACCCACACTACATCCAAAAGTTTTCCCAGCTTAGTGTAACTGGAATGACACTTTTGTAAAGGGTTATTCATGCCATGCTCATCTGTAAACATGCATGCAAATGCATAAAAAATTGCAGTTAATCAATTATACCCTAACAAAGTGAAAATGTGCTTTCAACTTTGTAAAGAAAATATGGATAATAAAATCAGGTGAAATTAATCTTCAATATAAAACGCTACATAAAGACGCACGAAAAATATGCTCAGCAAAGTAACATGGACACAAGAAGCATTCCAATAATTATTTCATTGCTTACACCTTGAGTGAGCTGAGAATCCATATCCGTTATGTGTTGGCTGTTTATTCATGCAGTTGGAACTGACCAATGGAGGCTCTGAATTCCTTCTCGCCCCATTCCCATCAGGAACAACACATAACCTGTCCTGGGAATATGCTGACAGCAGAATGTTGCTCTTACTCTTAGGACCATAGTCCATCAATTTGCAAAACTTCATTCGACTTGGTAACACTGCAATCTCAGACTTGAAACAAGATCCCAAATGATTCTCAGTTTCAGTACGAATATTTCTCTGTTGGTCCCATGACAGTTTAACACCATCTGAAAGTCCAGCTTTCAACATATTATCTTCACTTTTTGGCCGTTCAGCAACAAACAAAGGAAAGCTCTTGGAGTCACCAACACAAGGCACTGCCGATACAATACTGCCTTCACTTTTACTGTGGTTAACAGGCATACCACCTGAAGCAAGTATGATAAAAGCTCTATGCTTTACTCCAGTACAATGTAACTCACTTTCTTTTGAACGCATCTCAGTTAGAACTTGCACATTATCCTCACTTCTCGCATGCCCTGAGTAGAATGCATCTTCAAGCATTTGAGTTCCATTCTGGTTCTTAATCTGTGTTGAAACTTTCTTAAATTCCTTGTCCTCACTCTCTGTGTTATCTTGCAAGTTAAGTTCATCGCAGCTTTTGTAGTGATACCGCGCCCCCAAATCCTCATGGCTGTCTCCAAATAATAAGTGGTCCATGCTGTAACTGACAGATCCCAATCCAACAGCATACACATGGCTGCATAGACTGCTATTAGCACTGTGCAAGGGAGACAGTGGTGATGCCTGAGACCCTGGTTTTGGGCAATCCCACTTTCTTTCATTTTTCAGATACATTCTGGACACGTCAGGAAGAGATTTAAACACTCTTCCCCACTTAGCCGGCCCAGCTCTTCCTCCAAGGCCTTCCTTTCCACGAACCCTTATCAATCCACTGTCTCCAAGGCGGGAAAAATGTTTAGCTAAGGCGGCAACACGACCATATCCTAACCTAACTTCTTCAGGTGATTTCCAACATTTTGATTGCTTAACATCATTCTTACTATCATTTGATGGGTGTTCTAGAAGTGTACTAAGATCCAAATTAAGCACTGGCATCATTTGTTGCTCACAACTGCCATTATTCTCAATGTTCTCAATGTTTTCTAGTTTATCTTGCATCTCATAGGCACTGCCAGTGTTTAGATTTCCCAGTAAAACATCATCTATGTCCTTCATTTCTGCCATACTTTCATTCATCTTGAATGAATACTTTGTACAGAACTTTTGATCTGCAGTCTCATTTCTTCCATTCATCACCTTCAAGTGATGTGGGCTTGAAGAGTATTGACATTTGCTGTCTGTGTGACAGTTTGCAGATGGATCTGATGAGTCAGATGTTACTGTTGATGACTGAGAACAACACTGGTTCTTGCAACATGGTGATACTGAATCATCGTGGTCTTCACTTGACATAACGGATGATACCGAACTGTTCTCAGCTTCAAGAACAATCCCACAAGTGACACTGCTACATTTCATTTGTTCAGGCATCTCTGCATTAAAAGCAACATCAGTCTCCATGGGATTAACTCTATCTGACTGAACACTCTGCCCTTTCATAAATTTCCTGTGGAAGAATTTAGTCAATGCTGGATATTCCTGCTTCTCAGGACAGGGAACTTTTAATGTGGAACCTCTCTTATCATTTTTTGGAGTCACTGGTTCAGTATTTGTTTCTGCATTACAGAACTTACTGCCACTATTAACATCACTAATCTTACAAGTACCAATGACTTTCAGAACTGAGTGTTCGGAATGAGAGTGTGGTACTGTTACATTGTTGCCAGATCTGTCTGAACCTTCATTTAAATATGAGCTGGAACATTGCAAGCATTGAGAATGGTAGGGGGACTGCGAAGACTGAACAGGACCCACATGTACTGCAGAATAAATAGATGGGTTTTGAGGGTACAAACGTTCATTAGAGATCACACCTGATTGGCTGTTCCAGTCAACAAGTCTCTCTTGATAAGCACATGGATGTTGTTTGTTGATTGAAGCTGAAGAATGTAGGTTTGCTACAGACATGCTAGGTGGCAGTTGTCCTCCGATAGGTCTGATGTTGTAAGTTGGAGGAAGTAGTTCAGAGTTAGGGCGAGATCTTGTCAGATTTGGAGCTGTCAGAAAAGTTTTAGAGGAAATGTTAGTATAGAAAAATATTCAACAGAGTTACTGATATTAATAATAAAAGAGTGCCAGGATAGTTAATGTATGTGTAAGTTAAGGCACAGGGGCATGTAACTGATGTTTATATACACAACACATATCATTAATGTGGGTTACATAAAATAAACAGAACGTTTGTTTGGCAGCTTGCAATTATTAATAGAAGTGCCAACACATAAGCTTGACTGAAGAGATACACGAGATCTCTACATTAGCCCTGGATATCTCCTGGTGATCTGATAACATTTTGCAGGATTGTCAACTGTCCGAAATTATATGTCACAGCTGATTAAAGAATCACTGACATATTTTAGCCGAATTCTGGCTGATTTCCATATTAGCAATACTTCAATCACATGAAAAACTGTTTACATTCTTGCAAAGTGAATGTATTTCTATTTCCACTATAAAAATAATTTTTAAAACTGAAATTATGAAGTTATAAATTTAATTTATGGATGTTTTCAATGAAACTGACTGATTCTTTTCCTTTTGTCGGTTCTAGTAAATTATATCAAAGTGTATTACTTGGAGAAATTTTCAGCAACTTTCCCTATAAACGTTTGTTAAAGATTCAACATTCGGGTATCAATCAACTATATATTTCTGCATATTCTCCATGAAAAGAGTGTGAACATTAAGTTACAGCTAGCAAAAAAGGGATGTGGCCTCAATGAAAAACAAAAGGCATATTCTGAAAGGTCATCTGTGGACCACAGAAGTGTCGAATGCATGCAATCAAAAGCAGTGATATCAATGGCAATGTAAAGAGATAGAAATATCCAGGGAGCAGAATAAAGAGTGTAAATAAGCATGCATGTAAATATCCAAAGTTCTTTTACTGCAGAACTTGGATATGATGGGATCACTAACTTGTCAACCCATTCTCAGGTGATTTCAATCACAAAAGGTACTAAACAATAATTAATGACATTTGAATATCTGCAACTAGATCTACATTTCAATGTAAAGTTTCAAAATACAAAGGCAAGTCATATGGTTGGCCTTACCTCTTCCCATCACTGGTGAGGGCTGCTGAAGTAATGTTGCTAAGCCATGGTAAATAGCACCCTGCTTGGCAACCTCCAGCGTTGCTGTTGGACCAGTTCGAACGAGGTACTCAGCTGCCCTGCAAACAAGATAGCTACTATTTCTATCCTTGTTGCTACTGATGGCTGGTAACTAATTTAAACAAACAACAGACTTATGAAAATGATGTGACATATAAAATATTAAAGAACTCTAGAGAAGACAAATAGATCTGCCATAAGTCAGCCTCAAAAAGGTAAGTTCTTTGATTTCAAAGCAAAACCTAAAAGGTTTGTTGCATCTCCATATTACCTACATGTCTTGCATATATCCAAGTATAATGAACTTAACCTAACTCCATGAAGAATTCTTGAGCCCTGTTTCTTTCAGTATGCAAAACCCCAGGTTTTCCAAATAAGATGGTCTCTGCACTATTCATCTGTACCATTTGTTCTGCTACATGCCCTAACCCCTGTTGTCCTCACCGATTTGATCACCCTAATATTACGTGGTGAAGGGTGCAAACTATGAAGTTACTGATTACATTCTCAAATACCCTTAATCCACTAAGCCCTTATAAAAGAAAAAAGTAATGAAAATCTACTCTGTAACCACAAAGAGATGAAGCACCACATTCAACTCTTACAATGTGTAATGTGCTGCCTAGTCAGGGATCTCATACACCTCACAATAAATGAATATGGAACAAGGCTGCAATGATGATTTAAGAAGATTATAAAAAAAACCTGCTCCAGTGTCACACCACGGATATCTCGTGAAGTCACCTGGGTTGGAACCCAAATGCCAGCGGTGAGGAGCCAATGCCTAGCATGCTCACTACGGGAATGACATCATCAAATCAATACAGTCACATGTAATGTCTTCAAATTTTCACAGAACTTAGTGCATTTCTAGTTCCACGACTGGCCCACAGACCACAATTTCTTCATCGGTATGAAAAGTGGTGAATATGAAATGTTTGTCATGCCTGTCATGAAGGAAATAAATACAAAAAATCATCAGGATCAGACAGTGAATGGAAAATATACAAAGTGAAACTATGCTGGTTGCAAACCTGAGGTGCTTATGAACACAGTAACAATCAATGCTGCACAATAACCTTAACATCTGACAACCATCAGACCAGCTTCAAAACACATCTCACAGGGATCTTCTCTTTGCATTGTTTTAATACAATTTTTAGACAACATTTTAAAATCTTAAGTATATTTAGTATCATGCTGGATCCAGCAAATTGTAACTAGCAAAGAAAATGTTTTATTTTAGTGCTGCAGTTCATGTGTAGTCCATTAACATTTGTGTAATTCGTCAAGAATCACCAGAGGATGGCCTATCTAGGCTGACTGTGAACTGGTAAGCAAAAAACGTTTATGTGTGTGACAGCAACCCCTTCATTTGAATTTTTAACAATGCACTTCGTCTATGTTCAGCAGAAATCAAATCAAAGACCTGTAAGTGGTGACTAGAATAAGCAGTTTTACAGTTTCATTAAAAAATCGCTGTATCTGACATTCAAGATGAAACTGTTCATGTTCAAAATGTCCATTTCATTTACAATTTTCTACATGACGCCCACCAACAATTCACATTCACCATGATATTTACTAACATATTTTCAAAATAGCTTGTACTGTAAAGTGAAACAGGGGAACAAACTATATTAAATATATTAAATAGTACAAAGTAAATTATGACTTACTTTTCTTGTGTTATTCCAACTAAACTCTGTCCATCAACAGTCAACAACTGGTCACCTGCTTGTAACTGACCATCCTGATGAGAAAATAATAATCAATAAATAATTTAGATGAAGGAGCCGCACATAACAATAATATCTGTCATTCCAAGTTTAGGCAGGTGAACCTTACCGGCCTACACTGCAGACGAACACTATCCAAGGGATATTACGGTGCACCTAACTGTACTGATATTCATTTCTGATTTTAACACAAGAAAATCAAATAAATGGAAAAATTCTGGTATAAACTAATGTCCTCTGACCCTCCCCCCCATTATGTTAATATTTGTGCATACTACACACAGCATCTGATAATACCATTGACTACGATGCGACACAGTGTCACCTGACAGAAGTTTATAAACTTTTGGAGGAAGCAACCAGCAGCATGTCAATTGCTTGTTGCTTGGGTGGTTTACTCTTCAATCCTGAAAATGGAAGCAGTACATTCCTCCAAAAGCACAGTAAACTTCTACCAGACTACACAGAGACACAGCCCAGCATATAGTACACTTCATGGTCATCACTCTGAAAATCTCATATTTAACTTTTTTTTTTATATTTCTTTTCTAGGGTGGGCTCGCCCTGTTAACTATGAAAAGTATGATCTTGTGGGTTGTAATGCTCTGTAACCTGGTAGAAGTACACTGATATTCCTCTAAAACATTTGTGTTACAGCTCATAAACTCATTCTTTTCAAACAGGTCATGTATGAACAGATATGCACATATGTGGAACACTGCCTCCTTTTGAGAGGGTGTGAAGGGTAACATTTCTTTCAGAATTTCAACTCACCAGCATTCATTGCTCTAGTACTGATGAACACAATTAATCAAGGACTCTACTACGTACAGTAAATTCACCCAGTATTGTTTGAAATCAGATGATATACCTAACCAAATTACTACAGATAAAATTCGTTCAATGAGCGAGGAAGCCTGGCAAAAGCATACTGCGAACATAACATTTCTCACAGACTGCTGCTGTAATTCTCGACAACAGAATGAGTCATTGGGGCTGATAAAGGTGCGCTGTCAGATGGTCTGATTTTGTCACTGCAGTAAGGTGCATTAATAGTCAGTCTGTGTTAGAGGTGGCCATACAACAAGTGCCATTACATAGTGAAAAGGTGGGGGTGCGGTGTGCTGTAAGTATGCGGCGCATCACTGGCCCCTTATTTTTCACAAAACTGAACCCTGTTCGCTATGTTAATGATATACTGAATCCGTTCTTCAGTCAGCTGACTGCTGAGGAAAGACAATATGGGTATTTTCAGCAAGACAGCGCTACAGCACTTAGGCTAATGCAACCATGGTCGCAATATGGGAAGTGTCTGAAGACAGAATAACCAGCAGGGGACTGTGGCCTCTCAGATCGCCAGATCTCAGTTTTTGCGATTTTTATCACTGGGGAAATCTAAAGGGGAAAGTCTACAAGAATAATCCTCACAGCACTGAAGCTCTGTAGAATGAAATAACATGCATAATTGGTTCAATTACCATGGGCCAACTTCAGAATATGTCGCACAATATACTTATGCAATGCAAGGCATGTTTGCAAGCAGGAGGGGGTCACTTTCAGCACCTGCTATAAAGTACAGTAAGTTTGCATTATATTTTTGCAGTAATCTTATAAATGTGTGCATGTAGAGAAACTGATGTGAGGGAATCAGCGACACGACTGCACTCTCACTAGTGGGGAAGGGCACAGTAGTCGCAGTCATGGAGAAACGTTCCACCCACTGTATGCTAGCGAGAATGCGCGTGTTTATCAGCGCTATTGACTCATTCTGCTATCGGCAGATACAGCAGCAATCTGTGAGAAATGTTGTGTCCGCTCTACACTTCTGCTAGGTTTCCTCGATCATTGAACGTCCTGTATAACACAAAAGAGCACTACACTCACATAACCTTACTTCCACAGCTCTTACGTGAACTTCAGTATTTTTACAAATGTTAGAACTTCAGATGCATTGTGTTTAGTTTCATAACTAGTTCAACTTACTGCATCTGCTGCTCCTCCTTTCACCACAGACTTGATGTAAATACCCAAGCGGTCCTGTCCTGCACCCTGAAAATGCAACATATTCAATAAGTTACAACTCTGGCAAAACCATTCAAAATCTGCACTCCTGTTTCAATTCATGCAATTTCTGAACATATTCCTTCATCAAAAATTGTGTTCGCCCAAATTACAGTAATCCTTTGCAAACTGTAGGCTCTTCTCCCAGAAAACCAATACTGTGATAATGGGAAAATGGGGATTTGGGGAACCATGATCACTGTTGAAGAAAACAGTCTTCTGTGAACCCAAAAGTTCATTACCAAGTTCACAAGAGACCTCCACTGGTCCCTATCCTCAGCCAGATCAATCCAATCCATACCATCCCATTCTGCATTTTAATATTGTCCACCCACCTATGCCTTGGTCTTCGTAGTGGTCTCTTTCCTTCTAGCTTTCCCACCAATATCCTATATGCATTCTTCTTCTCCACCATTCGTTCTACATGCCCTGCTCACCTCATCCTCCTTGACATGGTCATTCTGATTATACTTGGAGAAGAGTATAAATTATGAAGCTCCTCATTATGTAGTTTTCTCCAACTTCCTGTCATTTCATCTCTCTTCCGTCCAAATATTCTCAACACCCTGTTCTCAAACACCTTCAGTCTATGTTCCTCCCTTAATGTCAGAGACCAAGTTTCACACCCATACAGAACCACAGGCAAAATTATAGTTCTGTGTATTCTAATTTTTGTTTTTGAACAGCAGCCGAGAAGACAGAAGGTTCTTGACTGAATGGTAGCAAGCATTACCTGAGTTCCATCTCTTAATTTCCTCTTGAATCACTCTTTCATTTGTTATCGTTGTTCCAAAATATCTGAACTGTGGAACATTTTCAAAACATCTGTTTCCTATCTTTATGTCATGATTTTGCCTGCATTTTGGTGATGAGACAGCAACATATACTTAGTTTTCTCCGTGTTTACTTCTAGACTAACCTCCTTACTTGCGTCAATTAACGTTGGAAATGACATTACATACACTTGAAATTTAAACTGCCAAAGCCACGGTTTGTGAAAGACTGCTTCTAAGTAAAATGGAACACTTTCACTCATAGTGTTTCCCAGAATAAGAAACTGAGCTCTAAAGTACAATCCCTTTTACATATTTTCTGAACATGAATTACATAATAAAAAGGTAAGATCTGAATTTGATAAATAAATGGGTAATGTTACTGTTGGACAGGCATCAATATCTAACTCAAAGCTCCTTCCATTTGCAAACTCATGTAAATTCATTATACATCAACACAGTTATAAGATGAAAATCACTCCTGCTACTCTTTACAGCTCATAGAGTCAATGTCAATGACTCAAAAATTACCATTAGCTCCTACACCAAACTGGTTCAGTCCAATATACATCCTCATAATTTTAATATTATCCTCCCTCCCACTGCTTAGTCCTCGTAGTGATCACATTCCTATAATTTTTGTCTGTGACATGTTCATATAAGTTAGTTTCACCTGCACAAAAATAAATAAACTCAAAGTATCCTCACAATTTTAATATTATCCTCCCTCCCACTGCTTGGTCCTCGTAGTGATCACATTCCTATGATTTTTGTCTGTGACATGTTCACATAAGTTAGTTTCACCTGCATGCAAATAAATAAACTCAAAGTATCCTCACAATTTTAATATTATCCTCCCTCCGACTGCTTGGTCCTCGTAATGATCACATTCCTATGATTTTTGTCTGTGACATGTTCACATAAGTTAGTTTCACCTGCATGCAAATAAATAAACTTAAAGAAGTCAATGTTTGTGTAGAGACATGTTTTTGAAATCGTTAATAGACCTGGTAGTATTGACTTGTGGGTGGATGAAATGTGAGACGGTATTCAAGCTTTCCATTGGGGAACTGGCTCCAGAGGTCAAGGGCATCAACATTATACTACAAAGATCCAGAGAACTGAACCTTATGGGATGTTGTGGAGGGGGTGGGGTGGAAACCAACTGCTATGTAACCTACAGAATTATGTATGTATAACATTTCATTGTATCTCCTCAGACTATTCTTACGCCCCAATTCTAACAAGTATTAAAATCATTCATCAATGGCATGGTAACTTTAAAGATTTTGTAGTACAGATTCTAAAGGTTAGTTACTACTCTTAAGAGTGCAAGAAAATTGCTCATGTAAAGGTGCAATGATTATCCACATCAGTACATCAAAATATTTGAGTATAAACCGCGTTTCTGTTTTCCATTTTCTTAAAAATAGTGCCTGAATAAAAAATCGCAAGTTTTTCAAAGACTGGTCATCATACAGGGCGCTGCACCAACTGGTAAATTTCATTCCCTGCTTACAGCTTTGCACGGCTGTCATGTTGGTACTGAACGTAACCGCTAAAGAAGAACAGGGCATCCACTGGCAGGATCTCCATACAGAATCCATAACTGAACATCTCTCTCTCTCTCTCTCTCCCAGAAGTCCACACATACACAAAATTTGTGACAGGAAGAAAAGGTGAATGAGGAAGTGGCTGAGGAAAATAAGGAGATGGAGGAGAAGAAGGTAATGATGATGATTATGACAGCAGAGGAATGACTCTTATCCAAGGAGAAGCACAACATTATACTACTAAAAGAACAGGTCATTAAAAGGTAAAGCTGTCCCTGTACTTAATTAGTTAAGCACTGTGGCATGAAGACATGGGAGTGATAATATAGCTTCACCTTTCTTGACCTCAGCATTAGATGTACGTGAGTGGTCAGCTTCACTGCCTGTCTTTACCCCCACCCCCCCCACCCTGGGGAAAGAACCCTCAGTACCAGTTGTACAGGAGGCTGGGTGAGCCCCAGATTTGTGGAGAAGATAAAAATCTTGCACTGGCAGGAATCGAACCTGAGGCATCCAGCCTGTCACTATACTGACTCCTCAATGGGTGATTTCCACGTGAAAATGTCTGTAATTTGTGTTTGTCCAGGCCAATCTCCATGTGCAGCCCATTGCAACCTCCACGATTTAATTACCCCAGTGATAACAGGAATAACTTCATTAATACTTCGGTGCTATATAACCTGATGAGCGGACATAAAAAGTTTCTTGCTCAAAGCTCTCAATAGGATATGACTCACACACAATGGCTTCAATACTGCATATCCAAACGTTACTATCTGTATATCGAAGCCTAAACATTAATTCCTAGGTTATACAATGCTTCTGCATCAACTGCAACAGGTCATGCAGTATCTCTTAAGATTTGTAGATATCACAGTATGGGAAATAATGAGAAAATGGAAGAGTACAAAGTACTATACAACCGCTTTCCTAGAAAGGATTATCAAAATCACACAAATTGCATGTATCCATTTATTGTGTACACAGAGAAAAAGGATAAGTGTCTTTGGTACGAAGCAATCTACAACTGCTAGGGACAGGGTAGCAATGACATCTGAAATAACTCCCAAATTAGTATTTCACTGTGTTCTGTGCCAATTTTATGTATTTATTACTGATTATGTAATGCTTTGATAAGTGTTAACAGCAGCTGCAGTTTCTCACGTGCAATTTGCCTTGCCAAATGCAGTTTATTTCTTCGGAATTATCTTTGAGATTGGTTAGCAATTGCTCTACTTGAAAAATACTTATCTGTTATGCCTGCGATTAATTGCAATTCCTTCCGTCGGTTAAAAAAATGTGGAAAAATGCGTTCTCATACAATTCCATTTCTAAAGTCCTCCAAAAGATGATAACTGAATTACATATACACATATCAGATAAAGCATTTATACATTAAGGCACACAACTGTTGCCTATAATTAATTCTGATTAATTAGAAACATATGGCAAATGACTGATTTCCTTTTCTTTCCGATATTTGATGTAACTTCTCTTAGAGAATGTAATAGCACGAAAATTCTCAGAGGCCTTACTAAGTAAACAGGGAATTTATGGTATGCTGTTTGCAGTGCTGAATCCGGTGATGCAATGGCACAGAACACAAAAGAAACTGTTCCCTGTCAAAAAGAGTTCATTCCCTTACTACTGTGCAAACAAAATAGCACTGAGAGTTCTCTGTGTGTGCGTTCCACTATTTACTGGCCTGCGAGGCAGTTTGAACAAAGAGGACATGTATGAGACAAATGTGCACAGGGATGTAAACACTTAGGTCTGCATGAACACAAAAGAGGTTATCACTAATAATGGGGACAACTGCACCAAGTCCTAGGGAAAACAAATTATCACAACAGACAATGAAATAATGCAATGTACTTTCTGCAAATGAATACTGCTCACAACGTAATGGGAATATGGATAATCTGAATGTTGCATGGTTCTCAGCAGCAGCATATTTGAACTTGGATGGTTATATTAGCAAAGAGAAGGTAAGGCTTGCATGATGCCGCTAACGTACTGCACCCAGAGACAAATAGTGTAGTATGCATTACCAACTGTCACAGTGTCTTCACTGATGGTACAACTTACTTCTGCTGTGTGCATCAGTCTACAAAGGAATAAACTTGCCCCTTTCTGGCAGGGATTCATCATGGCAATCAATAGGAGCTTGGTTTCAGGAAGATGGTCACACATCAGACAAGCAACGCTGTCTGACTGATTTTATCTGGACATATGTATATATAATCAAGTGTATATTTTAGATTTTTATATTTATATTGCTATATTACCATGTTGTTATG
>NW_019730103.1:248056-267127 GCF_002891405.2 Cryptotermes secundus | reverse complement strand
TAAATGTTTTTCCTTGCAATAGTTTCGACAATAAACACACGCTGTTTAATAGTGAACTTCATTTCCACCGTCTGTCGACAGCTGTAAACATTCCACTCCACTTCCACAGCAAGACAAAGACTGACTGTTTAATGCAACCTCGGGTTCCGATTATGCAACCATCGGCGTAGGAGCACTGCAGTCGCGGGAAGGAGTTGCATCCGTTCTGCGGTGGTATGACTCACGGCAAATTGCAGCCGGGGCGCGCACTTGATTGTACGCACTGTATAATCAAGTGTATATTTTAGATTTTTATATTTATATTGCTATATTACCATGTTGTTATGGTGTTAACTGAAAAATTGTAAAGGTATATTTTATTCTTGGATACACTAAAATATTCCGTCCTTATGTGATCAATACATAAGTTGAATGATCATGTATTTATAACATCCTCATTCAAATCGTATATGGAACTATAGATTTAATTATCAGGCATTGAAAAGTGACTTGTAAATTTCATATTTACATTACATCTTTCATTACAAATTTATAATTAATACATACTTGTTTATATTATATACTGTTTCTGTTATATTGGATTACTGTCTTTATCCTGGGTCCTAAGGCCTTGTAATGGATTGGTGGCATGTAAATAAATGGAATGAAAAAAAAAAAGTAAATGAAATGTTTTTAAGGACAATCCTCAACGACCATCAACCTTCCCAGACCTAAACCCTTGTGACTATATTCTGTGGAATTCTCTGAAAACCCGAGTCTATCAGAAATACCTGCACATAAACAAGAACTGAAAACTTCCACTCAGTCAGAATCTGGGTGAATTTCTATAGCAGCTCTGACAAAAATTCTGTGCAATTTCATTGCTCAATTGCAAAAGTCAGTGAACTTCAAGGACGTCAGATCCAACGGGTTTTCGTTTAACAAATGCATTTCATAAATCGGTAGAAATGTCTGCGAAAGTTTCACACCATCATGTTATATAATGAAAACATGATACAAACGTCAACATTTTTAAATATGTTAAAAAAACACTCTGTATGTAAGTTAATTTAAGCCACAAACACGTAAAATGACAATCTCAAACAGCCTGAAGCTGAATATGTTTGTGAGAGCCTTTCATGTCAAATGTTACATAACACAGCACAATAGGTTGATGGCTTGAAAGACCACACGGATCCGACACGGCATTCTTTGTGGCAAGCCTATAAAATACCTTGCACCTAAATAGGACATGAGTGCCCTAGTCACCATTCTCCCCTACAAGAAACACGGTTAAATCAGCGTGAAGAGAAACTTCTCTCTTCAAATTCCCCCTCACAAAAGAACAAAAAATAAGTGTGTTCCATTGTACAAAAAAAATTAAACTTGATTCCAATGACTCATCGTCAAGCTAGGCTGAACATCCAACTGCAGAAGTGTTCTGCTGCTGTTACAAGACAATTACTCTAATTTCCGATTCCTGGAGACTCTGAACACAGGCAACCAAAAAGGAACAGTTGTGTACACAGCCTTAATGATGTCGCACTTCCGGGCGCTTTGGGCGTCCGTGAGAAATTACATTTAGTATAGCAATGTAAAGAGATGCAGCCTAGCATGACAAAGTTCAAAAGTCAAAAAGCCGCCACACTCCCCATAAGGAGTAGTAAGCAACGCACAGCGCGAAGGGCTTTACTCCTAAAGCGGCCTACGCTGGATCTTGTGGGGGGGGGAAGGTTTGGCCAATTTTTGTCGCCAAACCGGACGGTATGATAAATGGTTTCAGTCATTTGTGGCATAAATATGCATAAATAGTTCAAGTATACGCGTTCTTATAAAGTTACAAGAAGTTTCATGTAGAGATCATGCCTGTCCGTCCGTCTGTGCCCTGGTAAAAGCGTTGAGATTGCTGGACGGTTCATTTTTTTCAGTTCGATTAAGCCTTTGGGCAATTTCAAGTTTAAGCCACACTGTTCCATAATAACGTTCAATATACGTAAGACCATAAGTGGAATTTTATATACATCATAAAACGTTAATGAAATTTTATAAGCAGGCCACATGTACGCTTAACCAACTGCAAGGAACACAGGAGGACATACATGTTTGTCTATAGTTTCCATGCTACACGAAATCCTGACAGATCATATGATTAACGAGCTATCTAAACACCTCTCGTTGAGTGTCCAAAAGATGTAGGCATATAGCACAATTAATTCCAACTATCTGGAAACGACTTGTACGATAAAACCTGGTATCAAAAACGAAATACAAACCCAGGGGAAAAGAGAAGTATAGAGAATTACCGAAGAAGCTGTATGAAACCGTAAACGAGCCGTATTTTCTAATACTTAACAAGATAATACCCTCAGAATTATTGGGTCTTTGGACTTCCCCATCGTCCGGTATTTTACAAACAGTGAACACAACGAAGAAAGCAGTCTTCTGGGATTTGGCACCGTGTATATGTGGTGTTAACAGACGTTTCGGAGGAACGTATCGCCTCAATCTTCAGGGTAGAAGGAAAATATAAGAAATCCCCAAGTGAAGAGACCGTGAGAACCGGTAAAAGCAGACGTTCCTCCGAAACGTCGGTTAACACCACATATACACGATGCCAAATCCCAGAAGACTGCTTTCTTCATAGTCACCGCCGTGAAAACCTCAAATCTTACACAGTGAACACAACGTTTCGGAAGCTGGATGTTTCCATTCTCAGGTGAGAAGTGAGAAACTTACTATGTTGGGTCCCTTAGAGCTAACCCCAATCGCTGAACACCGTTCGTGATGACAGTGCCGGGAGTGTCCAAACTGCCTATCGGTATAAATACATATAACGACATAATGAAGTGATAATAGTCAAGCTACCCATGGGCTTAGGGCTTAGGGCCTCGAGGTCAGATGTCTCTAGACTGACTACAGCATATGACCCACGCGAGACCTCGCAGTAACTGCACAGAACACTGCAGGGGTGAGTGGCCTGCTCTTACTGGGGTTAAAGGACCAAGCGTGCGCAATCCTGCGGTTCCCGAACCGAAGCCAGCTGACCGTCATCTTTGTGTCCGAGTGTACACCGTGAACATCGCGATACTTAGGGGAAAGGTCATCCTCTGACATTACCTCGAAGGTAATGAAGTCGTTCTGAGGTCATTGCCAGTGTTCTGCCGCCCTGCTATTGTTTCGCGACGGCTGTGCTCTGAAGCTTAAAACGCATTCACTTTCGCCTGAACGATCTGAGCTACACTGTAACGCCTACTTTATAGGTGACGCAAAGAAGATTGCCACACCCGACTCGGTTTTCAAGTATGTAGGACAAATAGGTAACCCACTTCTGTCAGAAGCCAACATTAGCGTCCATTTGTCTATAATCCGTCTAGATTGCAATACTTTTTATTTTTCACTTCAATACACTCTCTAACACTACAGACATCTGTAAAAAACACCTGAAGATGGCCGTTTGAGGCCGAAACATGTAGTGCTAGAGAGTGTACTGAAGTGAAAAATAAAAAGTGTTGCAATCTAGACGTATTATAGAAAAAATGGACGCTAATGTGAATAATTACAACAGGATGCTGAAATACAGAATCAATTTCCCAACACTTTATAGATCCCAAAGGTTCATCACCGTGTCAATAACATCGTGCCACTGGCCTCTATCCCAGAGGCCCCACCCCCACAACCTACTTCTCTAATATCTCTTTCAATACGTGGGCTCCTTGCCACAAGAGCATGGAGCATCCTCAGGTCGCGGACGGAGGAAAAGGTATGTAGGGTATTTGCGAAGAGTCCTCCATCTTAGGGCGTGGGGTTTAGAACTCCTGACCGTAAAAGGGGGCTTCTTACTAAACGTTATACAAAGCCTCGCTCGGACTTGGAAGGCTTCTTTGGAACTACAAAAGCAATAGAAACAGGGCCAGCATTATAAAAGTCACGATATGTGCGAAGATTTACTGACATGGGGCACCTTCAACAACTGAATTCCTCTATGCGGTCCACGAAGTGACCCAT
Organism: Cryptotermes secundus; assembly: GCF_002891405.2. Taxonomy (NCBI): domain Eukaryota; kingdom Metazoa; phylum Arthropoda; class Insecta; order Blattodea; family Kalotermitidae; genus Cryptotermes; species Cryptotermes secundus. The sequence continues at coordinate 263,143 of NW_019730103.1, read as the reverse complement.
GTTCTAAAAGGCTTGGAGGGTTTGGGTTTATCACCCTGCAGTGGCAATCCTGGACGATTCGCCGGAGCCCAACCGCGCAATCTACTAGAGCTGATTTAACTCACGCCACAGCGGCGATCGATCACGTGACAATGAATAATAAACATCCCCGTGTGGAATACCCCACCGTAGCCCTGCGAGTCGCAGAGGGCGACGAAATGGGAACCCAGTGCAGGGGGTATAGCTGGGGCACCCTCTCACTCGCAGAGAAACCCGAAAATATGTGGAGGGGTACACAGGCAGCAAGGCGATTTCATAAGCTTCCTAACAGAAATTAGGGAAGGGGGATATACAGAGACAAAGGTAATCTCATAAGCGTAAAAAATTGGGGGGAGGGGTACACAGGCAGCAAGGTGATCTAACACGCCTTTTATTTTTTAAAATAAGGAAAATGTGCTAAAATATATATATAAAAACCATTCTGTGCAGTTTATTCTTCAGAATTTGGGAGGGTAGAAGGAACGTTAACAATTTTCCAACCGAATTATCCCGAATCCTTTCATATCCGGTACATGATGTTACCATCTCCATTCCAAATCAGAGCCGAAAGCTACAAATATAACAACGAAAAGATCATTCAGTGCAATTGCACTGATCCACATCCACGCATGACTGTCTTCGCACTGAAGCTACCTCCTGCCTCTCTTCTTACTCCCACTTTCCCACATTTCATTTCCATGTGGTTTCCCTTCCGCTGTTCCACGCCACTTCCTCCAAATGAAGACGCATGCGCTGTCTGTCTCTACATCACGTCACCTAGCAACGGGCTTCACGCTACGCTTGCCAGAGTCACAGCGGTAGCAGGTGGACACTGATGGATGGCGAAAGGTTGGTTAAACAGCTACCCCTGTAACAGGCCGTGGAGGCCCATAGGGTTGTGAGACGTCGAGGCTCCCACATTTTCTCTAGAGAGTCGGCTCATAGATGGCGGTGAGGTTGTCAGCCTTACGCGCCGGCCAGGAACACTCCTGGTACTCATTTCTGTTAAGAGGCTGAGTCGACCACTGGGCCACAGCGCGGCTGGATTATATCAATTGTAAAAATCCACCTTATCGGGAATCCAATCCGCGACCCTCGGCTTGTAGCAGAACGCCTCAACCAACGGGGCACGCGTGAACATGGTTAATGTGATTTAATTTATCACTGGCTGGCACTTATTTCCTACCCAACATATCTCAGAGCTGTCGATCCAAGTTATTAAGCCGATAATGAGCCGTTTCTCTTGCTGTTTAACAAACGCGAATCTGTAACATTGCATAAGCGGCTTGGCTCTCGCTTTCTTCGCGGTATGCAACGCTCCTGGTGCCATTTCCACTAAGCTCAAAACTTGTTCCATCGCCCGCAATTCCCTTCCTCGGACTCTCTGCGGGGGTTCCCCTTCCTTCCAACGCGTTTCCCGGTAGTATAGATGTACAGAACAGCAGACATATACTTGTTTATTTAACCACGCTGCCAGTAAGTCAGGCTATTTAGTATCGAGTGATGGGACAATTAACCTCCATCAAGTGCTGAAATTAGAAATGCATGGAGCTATAACTGCCCGACGTTTTCATGGTGTGGTGCTTAATTAAGCAAAGACAACTTTACGATTTCGTGGAAGAGATAACTTAGGTTTCGTTGACTGTTAACAGCGGCCACGGCTTCTCCTACTCCCAGTTCCCGAAAAGTGCGCTGTTAGTTTCCAGGAACGTAACCATCGCGGCTGTCGATCGACATCTGTACTTCAGCATCCTGTTCTTCACAGCACCCTTCCGTAACGTTTAGGAAAACAGGGGTACTGCGACGGGCATTAAGAAATAAACACGCTTCGGTGACTGCCCCCCGTATACCGGAGATGGCTGGGAACTGTATTCACATGACCCTTAGTAATTAGCATTGTTACGTACTCCATGGTACTACGGTCTCAATGCTCAGGATCCCAGGCACTTTTCTTTGTGTAAAATATTACGAAACGTCATATGACGGTTCTCACGGTCCAGCATTTTCAGAGGGGATGGGCTCAAGTCTTTTCCTCCTCCTTCTATTCATTCAAGCTACAATAGCTCTGCCAAAATTACGGCTGTTGCCAGAAAAAGACTATCGCTGTAAGTCACAGTCTTATTAATTTTAACTGACTATAGCGAGGGTTTTGAGCATTGTGACCTGTAACAATGAAACGTCAGGAAAATTCACCGCAGGCAGGTGCGTTTGAAATGCGAACATCAACGTCAACGAACTCCTCATTTCCTCTTAATGGAGATAACAGAAAATGACGCTTCATGATCAAGTAAAACTCTCGACAAGCTATCAGTCACTTAGCTAGTCAGGGCATTGCCCATCTTTTATAGGAACAAGCACCTAGATCCCATCCTGAGGCAGAAAAATGAAGTGGGCTCATACATCCTCATATCCTATTCACTGAAGATTCATTTTAATATTATCCTCCCAACTAAGTCTAGGTTTTCAAGTTTTCCGACTACAGTTCACTTCACATATGCGTGTTACATGCCTCACCTTACCCTCCTTGATTTGATCATCCAATAATTCTGAAGCCCCTCATTGTGCGATATTCTCCGGCATCGCTACTTTAAGACGTTGGGCTACACCGACTATATGGCCTTAAATATTCTGTTCACTAGAATTCAATCCAAATTTCGTTACGGCAACTGCGTGGTCTCTGTTCGCACAGAAATTCAAGGGATCCCCCTGTGACAGGCCAGTTCCTACACAGAACTTAGTTTACTCCTGGAGATCGGATTCTTCACACGGGGGGGGTTACAGTTAAACGTTTATTGCGAAACTACGAAAACGATTCGACTCGGGTCCGAAGCGTAACACTTCGAGATAAGCAGATGAGATGGCTTGTCTCGTGTAACATTGCTTTCCCATAGCTATGAAAGTAGTGAGCAGTGAACAATCAGTTAACTTTTCTGGTGTAATATTACTTTCTCATACATAGTAATAAAATTATTGTGCTGCAAAGGCAGCCTATCTCCAGATTTCGAGGGATATATAATTTTTAGAAACACGAGTCTCTCCCTCAGAAAATAGGAGAGGTTTGAAGTTAGCTTCTACGTGCACTCCTTTACTGTCTGATGATTTCAAAGCATCTTCCTCATACTTGATGGCCACAAATCTTTACTCCATAAACAGGCGTTCTATAATTACATAATTTAAGTTAAGGCAACTTTATATGGAAGCTGAGAACACAGAACTGCGACTGCGTACACTGTTAACTAATCGCACCAAGTGCCATTCACTTACAACATTAATAAGTGCAACCGGCTAATACTTAGCATACCGCGTACAGTATGTGCTGCGTACTAGGAACGGCTTATTGGAGTCACGAATGATTCTGGACACTAGAAATGAGCTTCACATACAATTCATTCAGTGCGCTATTCTGTTCACTCCACATTTAACGTTTATTTACAGACACCTCAATATCCAATAACCTGGACAACTTCTCTGACATAGGTGCAACTTCACACGCCGGCCGCTTTGCCCCATGGGGAGAACACTGAACACGCGGCCGAGTGACCCCCAGGATCATTCTGGGAGTGCGCTGAGAAACACTTGGGATTCTAACCCCTATCACACCGTACAAATTCCATCACATTGCTGACACAGCTGTCAAGGTTCATTCATTTGGGGGTGGGGGTGCAGCTGCAATGCAATGCATTAAGTAAAGGTTAGGTTCACCTGCCACATGCGAGCATGGAAGTACGGTTCTGCGCATTCTTGACATGCGCATAAGCGAGAAGGGGTCAGCATCATGCCCCGGCAGTTTAGGCATCAGGAAACAAGCCGCAACTGTCACTAAACAGGAGACTTGAGGGGCACCCTTAACTAATGGTGCAATCCGGACTCGTGATTTTAGCAAGAAAGCATTTCTTACTGTCGTACCAATAGCCCTATCTGCTGATCTCGGCAATGAGACACCTTATGTGAAGTAATTTATTGTGCAAAGTTCCATTTTCAAAATGAAATAAAGTGGACAAGAGACACAGGACAGGGGTGGACAAAGTACAGCGCACATGTTGGATGCATTCGCCAGATCTCTGGACATTAATTTTATATTAACACTGCCAACAGATGCAAACTTTCCGTTCTACTGATCTTAGTTTAATCATACCTTAATATCGTTTTGTTCGCAGCGTTTGATTGGTTTCACCATTAACAGCGGGGGATTCCTATTTCCTCGAATGTGTTCAGTCTTTGGCAACAATGCGTGCCTATGTGAACGCCTGTCGGAACGCTCCCGCAGTTCCGGCTGCTTTTGGGCACATGGCCCATTACTAATACATCGAACCCGGTTATCCAGAGTTCGTCCATCACTTAAGTTACTGCTGGAGTAGTATCTGTGTCGCAGCATCGTTCCTTCGTTGTTTATGTCATTTCAAGTTTAAGTAACGGTGCACTCACGGCTCCTTCTGAATAATGCAGCAGAACTCAGCACTTTCTTACTGATGTGAGTACACTCTCCCTCGGTCACTTCATTAGCGTTTTCAGAAACCCAGTTCCACTTTGAGTATGGTCATTCAAAGTACCAATAATATATCAGTTACCACTACAAATTATCATTTTCTTTAGCTCAGAATCGGAGAGGAACAATTCGTGTGGAATTTGTATTCGAGACACTTCCCTCCTAATTTTCTCAAAGTTTGAGTATGGCCATACAAAGTTCAGAGTTCGCGCCAAGTCGAAATTATTCTGCAACCCACGCGCCTGCGTAACTTATGTAGCACACATCTTTCATATATAAACTAACTTTGAATTAACGCGGCTCGCCATTATTGCTACTACTATTCGCACAGCACACTTCACTACAGACGTATGAACGTGACAATGTTTATTATAACACAAAACAAAACACGAAGGAAGAAGAAGCCAGGAAAGTGTCGGACATGTTCGGAAATTCTCGTTGAGGTTCGGCTTTGTCGAAAAGTGCACGTGGTTGCCCACAGTCAAGTGGGGAGGGTCAAAGGTCACGAAAACTGGCTTGGCTGGAACCTGGCTGTGTTTCTTTTTTTATACAATAAAAAAAAAAAGAACAACAGATCGGGCTGTGTTCAGGCCAATGCACTCTACTACATGCACATGGCAGTAGCTGGGCTGTATATCGTAACCGCTAAGCTTACAGGAGACGCTCGGTTGTAACACAAACCGAGTACTCCATCCCACGTGAAACTTCCTTTGTGTACGCTTCTCCTGGTCGGGTCAGGAAGGAGCCGAAGGGAGGGGAAGAGGGACGTGGGGGTGTGCAAATATCAACAAATAAAAGAACAGGACCTTCACCAAATTTTACGGTGACGGCAGCAAATAACAAACCACTAACTGCCCACTTAACCTCTTCTTCAGAAACCAACAGTAACTCTGATTGTCAAGAAATTTCCTGCCTTTTAAGGAACTTCAGGATTCATTACCGTGTTCACAAGATACCCTGGTATTCTAGATCACATGATTCAGCCCAAACCTGTATATATATATATATATGTAGATAAATTCAGTCCACACCTTCCCATTCTATTTACTTAAGATCCATTTTAATATTATCAACCCATCTATGCCTGTATCTTCCTATTATCTTTTCCTTTCAGGTTCTCCTACCAACCCTCAAGCATACATTTCCCTTCCCACCCACCCCCTTCCATGTGTTCTACATGTCCCACACACCATATTTTTCTTCATTTCAGCATCCTAAATATATTTGTCAATGAATACAAATTATAAAGCCCACTGTGGTATTTTCCCCAGCGTCCGGCTACTTCCGCCCTCTTGGGTCCAAATATTCTCCTCAGCACCCAGTTCTCAAACACCCTCAGTCTACACGCTACTCTCAATGCGAAAACCCGTCTTTCACATGCAAAATTATAGCTTCTTTAATATCTTAATCTTTACATTCTTTGATGGCAGTTGGAAAGACAAAAGATTTAATATATCCAGATTTAATCTTCTCTTAATTTCTTCATGAATGCAATTTTTATCCTTTCGTGTCATTTCCATATATGACCTGAGATGTTAGCTAATGTCATGCTTTAGTCTGGCATTCTGGTGATAAGATGTGAAACATCTTCAGTAAACGTAAGTTTTGAGGTTTTCACGGCGATGACAATGAAGAAAGTCGTCTTCTGGGTTTAGGCACCGTGTATTCTTCGTTTTGGCCGACGTTTCGGAAGAACGTAGCGCCTCCATCTTCAGAGCAGTTGAATGGCTTGGAATGCGGAGAGCAGTAGCTGTGGTGATAGGATGTGAAAGGTGCTGCTCCGAAAGGTTCCTCCGAAACGTCGGCCAAAACGAAGAATACACGGTGCCTAAACCCAGAAGACGACTTTCTTCATCTTCAGTAAAGTTTAAAACTTCTTGTTGCGTGCAAGATTAATAGTGAATAAATACGAGGCCAATGATTATACATGCTGACCTGGAAAAGCTATACCCTATGGAATGAAACTGAAGATGCACTGCCCAAGAATTTCCGTGAATGGATGAATAAAACCACTAAAATATCAAAACAACCATCCAGTCCACTGCCAATATTCTAACTCAACATGAAGCAAGAGATCCAACTGAAAGAGCAATGAACTTAAATGAATCTGAAGTCAATATTTAATTGTTGCTTTCTTTCCTCTCAGTCTCAGAGCCTCCAGCCTGGTTCAGAAACTCTGACCCTGACTGTTCCAAAGTTGGTGCTACATGACAGTCGAGTGGGGGGGGGGGGTGGACTACCTTTCCAGTCTCTTTCATCTTTACTGTCCACATCACCAACCCCTGGTGGGCATGAGGAGCCCAGAAGTTCAATAACGACGGCAAATTATTTTCCAAATGTCATAAATCAGTAATGACCGATATCAGTTTGGAGGCCAAACAAATAGCTATGTAAGGGGTGGGCCATAAAAACCGCCCCCCCCCCGCACTGCGCCCTTCAATGATCTATTGTGCTTAAAGAAATAGCTAGAAATTCTGTCGAGATATCAATCTTACAAATGTAACAGAACAAACAGAAACAACAAGCTCCATGGTTTTAGGCCACAAGCGAATTATACAGACCCAGAGACCGCCACTTGTCATCGAAGTTAGTGCCGATGTAACAAAAAGACATTATGTTTATGGTTTCCTTTGGTAGCATTAGCCTCTTGTCATGACAGTAAAATAAGCAAGACTGAAAGAAAATAATTCATAAGACATGTTAATCTTCTCCTCCTCTGCACACAGAGGAAGTGGGCTCACGACATAACATACTGATTAAGGAGACACTGTTCAAATCTCGATTAGGGCACTGACTAAGCTGAGGTTTATTAGTTTTCCCATTTCTCTAAGCAATGACAGGAAGTAGCAGAAATTAGTCCACAACTCTTCCCTTACACAGCATTCACAGTTCACTGTTCACTATCACTGAATCACTCAACACTGCAGTCCAAGTTACTGTTAGTCCAAACATATTTTTTATGTAATGGCTTTTTCTCATATATCTTGACAACTACATTTCAGATGATCACAGGGTGGTTGGAGGGGCAAACTGTCTATCAGCATAATACACTCCATTCCAAACATGTTTATAACGATAACTGCAAGCCAAGCAACAAAATTTTGAGAACTTAATATCCTAACACTTATCTTTTTTTGGAACAGTTATGATCTCACTGAGGAACGCGGTAGCGTAGCTGCTTGAGGCTCTATGCTACAAGCCAGAAGGTCGCAGGTTCAAGTTCCAATGAGGTCACTGCATTTTTTCAATTTACCTAATACTTCCAGCCGCACTATGGCCCTAGGGTCCACACAGCCTCTAACAGAAACGAGTACCAGGAATATTCTTGGAATAATCTCGGGGGTAAAGGGCGGCCGGCGTGTAGGGCTGACAACCTTGCCACCATCTATGAGCCAATTGTCTAGATAATGTGGGAACCTCAACATCTCACAACCCTATGGGCCTCCACATCCTGTTACAGGGATACCTTTACTTACTTTTACTTTTCATGATCGCCACTGTCAGTAGCCATTTAAGTTACTGACGTCCACTTGTTTCTGTGCACTGAATGCCACTACTGTCCTTATGCATCTTGCACTGAACTCACTTGCAATTCACCACACGAACTACTGCAGTGAACTCACTTTGTGATTCACCACACACACACACACACTATTCTAAGTCTGCTTTGACACATGTTCGCACTAGCCATCCATACTCATTAGGACCAAACCCAAGGCTGTCTTCCCCTTGCATGTCCACCACAGAGTTATGCATGGTACAGCTGTAGAACCATTCAGTGTCTATGTGTGTGCAATGGGGCATTTCGTGTTTCTTGAAGAGCCAAGAAGGGTATCTGTGGATGTGTGTAGGTATGAAGTTGCGAAGTGTCTAGGACAGGCGCATGCATATGCTTCCCCAACACTCAGTTCATGTGGCAACATAGCAGCTACAGGAAAAACTGAGTTAAAAACCTCACATAACATGTTTCAACCAACAGTGGTCATCATCAGGAGTTCAGCACTCAAAACAAAGACACACAACAATAGGAAGAGCTGCCCACCACAGTGGGACACAGTAGCACACAGACAGGACCACATATCAAAAACTGAAACTACAAAATGGAAGAACAGTAATTTTCATCAACAATTTTGAACAATGATGATGACCACTGTTGGTCGAAACATGTAGTGTGATGTGGAGACACTTTTAAATAAGTTTTAGAAAGATGTGTTGAACGCAAGACGGTTGAATCAGTAACTTGAATACTAACTGATGGGTAAGAGGATGCTGCAATGTAACTTTACAATTTAATTGAGCAAACATTTCATTCTATGAGCATTTATTTTTTTCTGCAAAGCCTGAAAACGATATGTTGGTAGGCTCTCTGGACCTGCTACAAGCAGCAGTGTAAGACAAGCCTGAACTGGGCTACATGACAAGAACATGTACCTAAGTTGCTGAATCTCCAGCTCATCAGAATTCATTATTCATTCGTGGAATGTGGTTTTATCGCATCATATTACAAGGTATTCACATACACTTACGCAGATCCCCATCGGCCCTCAAAATAGTTGCCGTTAGCCGCTATGCAAGTCTGCCAACGTTGATATAGCTGCCGAAAACATCGCTGAAACATATTGGCAGTAAATTCCTGTACGATGCTTTGTGGCCATTCCACGAACTTACTGACTGTGGCAGTATGTATAATACTGATGAGACAAATCTATTTTCCAATCTACAACCTAACAAAACCTTCAATTTTTTAGATTTTCGCCATGGTGGCATAAAGTCTGACAGAAAATTACTGTACCCCTTGCGTACAATGTTGATGGTAGTGATAAGCAGCCATCTAACTGGAAAACACAGAAATCCAAGCTATGACCTCTTTCTTCCTTAGCCTTTACATTCATCAGTTATAATCATCTTACCAATGCTACATAATAACAACAGTTGATAAAGCATCATAAAATAAACCCAAAACCATGTTTGCATCCACATCTACACTGTTAAGTGTTCAAACATTTATTTTTAAATGATCTTCCAAAGTAATGGTACAAAGAAAATCAAACTTTCTTTCCACTGTACCTTTCTAATTTCCTTGATTTTACATTTACTTCACGGGCCCCTTAAAGAACATAAAATCAAGGTTTCACTGAATATGACAAATGTTTTAAAAATCGCCAAATGGTGGTATGGTGATGCTTTGGTCTTCTGAATTGTATGTTTGGACTTGCAGTAATTAGCACAAGAAATGTTAAAGAAAAATATTTTTCTGGTCAACATAATAGTGTACAATGGACCAATTCAAATACTGTATGTTATGATTAGCATAAAAAGTCACTTCACTGTTTCAGGTTCATAATTTCACACATAAACATAACTGCATACTCAGTGATGAGTGCACAAAATATCCGAAGTCTAGCAAATCATTAAAAACAATACAATTAAGATATGCAGGTATCTCAAATATCCATTGCAAATTACTGAAATGAAAACATGAGCATATGCATAATCAACACCAAACTGTTATAATAACGAAAGGTTCTAGAGCACGGATTGCTAATTGTGCCCCCATCTGACAACTTCATGTCCTCAGAAAACTGTCTGGGTGTCTGCAGAACTTTTAAAATATTCATAATAATTTCTTAGTTTTTCAGAGATCATTGCAAAGAACAAGGCAGGTTCACTCTACAGACTGAATCTCTTGCCAATGTCAAGGCATTCTGAATGTTGACACTGTGTTCCTATGCTACATGAATATATATAATGGTGACACTTTCTACAAAAATACTTTTTATTCACTAAGTATCTACATGACAGTGTGCCAAAATAATGTATAAAACATATCCTGATGTAAGAACACAGGTGTAGAGCTGTTCATAATCTAATTATTTAAATTCACATTTTCTTTCAGCAGATTCATAAAATGCTGACTACAGTGGTCGTCCAATGTAAGGGAAGAAATGTCTTCACTTGCTCGAAAGCTGGGATCGTGGGTTCGAACCCCACTCAAGGCATGGCTGTCTCTGTATAAATAGTGGCCTTGCAACAAGCTGATCCCCCATCCAAGGAGTCTTACCGACTGTGTATAGGATTACGAAACTGAAAAAAAGTAGCTTAGGTCCAACAAAATGACTGCAGGGCCACAGATAGACAGATTCATAACATGCCTACTATAACTTATAGACTTCTCGAAGTTCCCATCATTCAAAAGAAATTTGCAACCCGTTTCTTCTCAGATGCAGTCCTGCAGAACGTCAACTGACGTTTCACAGGAATATGCTGCCTCCATATTTAGTGCAGAAGCCTCTTGCAACTGCTTCATGCTGGCTTCTTGCTTGGCTTATTCTATAACTCTGGAAATGGAGACAGCATCTTCCTCCAAAACGTCAGCTGTGCGAACCCCAAATCCTACTCTGCTTTCAAGCACTGGAACTTGCAGCAGAAACAAACTAAGCATAATATGGCACGGGTACTCACCTTTGCTGCAACAATGCTGAGTCCCATACCATTGTTTGACTTGTTAAGTTTGATGACTTGAATTTCAGGTTCTTGCCGAGGAGGTGGATAGCCGCCTGATCTATTGCTCATTGCACTTGGACTTCGAGCCTGCAATATCAATTTCCCGATTAAATTAAATTTAGTACAAAGTAAGCACCACAAATTAAACCACCTGTGAATAAGCAGTGACACCATTTACATTTTAATGCTTCATTGCAAAATAGCCTAATTAACAAACGACAACTAAACCAAATTCTTAAGGGTTCCAACAATGGTATATTGCATTAGTACTTCTGTACTTTGTTCCATGGCTAGGGATTCTCTCCAACCAGGGGGGGGGGGCAATAAGTGGTTTGGATTAGTTTTCTTTTTTTTGTTACAGACAAAATTAAGCAGGTACCTCTCACCTTAGGACATGAGCCCATCCAGTTCCTGGAATGCTGTGTTCTATTTTTTAAAGTATAAAATGACAAGTAAGATCCAGAAAACCAGTAATATTAAATTAAACTAAGCTATATTTAATATATCCTACAGGCTAGCCATGCTTTCCATGCCTTTAATAACATAGTATGAGACTTTAAAACAAACAAACAAAGTGGCCCATCTTATTTTGAATCTCAGTCTTGTGACAGTGCATGGAAGAAAAATGAGAGCTTACCCCTGGATTGGGTTCGTGTGTCATGTATATGGTCCAGAGTCCGCTAGATGTGGGCTGCGTGCTCATTCTGCAGAGACCAGCATGCTGTAGAGGAGCCAAGAACTCGGCCAAACCCTGGGGCACACCACGCACAACATCACAGCTGTACCCATCTTCCGGCAGCAAGAACGGGAGCTGCAGCTCTCGCTCCTCTTCCAGCCTCACTTCCCGTCCATCGGAGCGAGCCAATTCATCTGCTACATTTTCTGCCACCTGCAGTTGATGCAAATTTGTTATTTACATATAGCCTGAACACATGCTGTAGTCTCTTAATAAAGGGAAATCCTAAAACTTGCAAAACCTACTCACTAGAGCATATCAGGATTCTGAAAGGCTCTACTGACATCTTCTACTATGGGTAGAATCTTGGTGTAAGGGTCATATCTAGGTTCTACAGGATGGGCAAGATATGTTATCAAATAACTGTAAAAGTAAAATCCAATAACTTTGGATCAGAAAACACAATCTACTGTTGATGACATCACTGAATTGCAAAACCCCCGTCTTCTATTGTTGCTTGGCGCAGACCACATAGAAGGCACAATCTCCCTTATACTGTTGCATGTTGGGAAGAGTTTACTGAGCCCGTTGCCTCGCAATACTTTTATCAAATCTCTTATTATCTGTCTTTTACTCTGTGACACACATGTGAAGTGTGTAACTGGACCTCTGAATTGTCTGAGAGGGTCCTATGTTATGCAGTCACTGCAATTTCCTGATTCTGTATCATCCGAACTGCCATTCCAGAGATGATTTTCATAAAGATTGCCACTTTTCCTTAAAACTTCACCTATTTGCTCATCTTCTATAATATTGTGAGCCAACCTGCACACAGTTAGGTTACTAAGAACACTGAAAAATACTTAGCAGACAAATTAAGAGAAAATTAAATACGTTTAATCATTACACAAAAATATGATACATCATGACCATATGCTAGTATCACAGTCTCTGCTGCAATTAGCAACAAGATTCTGTAGCAAAGATGGGAATTACCAGAATAAGAAAGGCGGCCAGTGGCAAAAGTAGGTGATAAGTAATTAACATAAACAAGGGTGCAATTAGGCAGGCAAATACCAGCATTATGTATCCTCAGCCACCACCCAAAGCAATCTCAACGTACCCTCACCACATTTTCTATCAGCTCATGTGGCAGTCGAGGTTCATCAGATGTCGGCTGATATTTTGACAGAAGGGCTCGTAGCTGTAGTGAGTTGAGTTTAAAGCATGTTGAGCTTAACGTTGCTAGATCATCAGCATTGTATTTTGGAGCCTGCAGAACAAACACAAGCAACAACACAGAATACAGAAAAAGCAACTTACACTGCATAGCACAGGGGTTGAGAGATCAATTACTGGTCCACACCTGGCTCTGAGATGCTCAACTATGCTATGCTGACGCTACAAGACTGTACTTAATCTAATACCAAGTATGAACTACTACTAGAGAAGCTTAAAGGTTTATCAAATGATCCACTGGTATGCAACTTTTGCTCTAGTATAAAGTGAACCACATCACCTTCTATAATTGAGAAATAACATTCATTTCTATTTACATCTATTTCTTGAAAAATACAATATTCTTACACAATATGCACAGCTTGGAATAATAATTTCAGGCTTCCACAGCAGTTTAGTGCTGAGATGGTAACGTCAATGCACACAAGTGGACTACACTGCTAATGTTTCAGAGATTCTTGACATTTCCAACTCCAACGTGAAGTGTCAATCTAATTAATGGTCGTTGGCAGTACTTATAGCACACATCCATCATTTAGACACGATTTCAAAACAGATCTTAAAATATCGATCAAAAATAAAAATAAATTTTGGAAACCTTTGAAATGATGAAAGGATTTTGTTCTGTAATTTCATCAATTATTTTTTTTATTGCTAGTGGGGTGGGACTAAGTCCCTTGTACTGTGGCCACTTCTGGCCTATTGTACCAGCCCTAGATGATAGGTGGGGGTGATTGTGGAGCAATTGGTGGAATGAAGATTGTGAGGGGAAACCGAAGTACTCGGAGAGAACCTGCCCCAGCGCCACATTGTCCACTACAAATCCCACTTGACCAGACCCGGGATCAAACCTGGGCCGCTGCAGTGGGAAGCCAGCAATCAACTGCTTAAGCTATGGCGAGGCCAACTAATTTCATCAAACTTCTCAATGAGTTCAAATACTATAAAGGGTGATTCTGGATTTTGAACATAAGATATTTCAGAACTGGATATTAATGACACAAAGGGTAGGAATTAGAATGGCAATGATTCATTCAGAGCAGCTGGCAGAGTTTTTCTATCATTTGGAGGTAAGACTTGCAACATCCTAATTTGAGAACTAGGAACAATGACTTAAAAATTTCTACAAAAATTATTAGAAACACACAACACAAAATACTGATGACAGCACAGCTATCATAAATTGACTCGCTGATCAGTAAATTCACATTTTAGGCATTTAATATTAACATAGCCGATCCATTTCAAAGGGTTCTGACGATGGCGTACAGGACTCAGAATGACTGCGTTTTTTGATTTGTCTATCATCCAGTATTCTAGAAACCAGAAAACACGTTTTGGAAACTGCATCTGTTCCCCTCCTCAGATGTGGGTGGAGACACCTACTCTGTAGAAACCCTTAGAAAGAACTAACCTCAAACACAGTCCAGTGATCCAAGGTTAGCTTTTTTTAAGGGATCCAACAGAGTAGGTGTCCCCTACCCCAAGGACAGAAAGAGATGCAGTGTTCAAAATGCTGTGTTTTCTAGTTTCTAGAATTCATTTATTCATATCCAGTCCATTTACTACATAACCTTTATTAATCCTCCTATTAACCAAAAATACCATGCTCAGTTAACGAAACTTGAGATCTCATGGCTTTGCCAACCAAATACAGTATAGTAACAGTACCTGTAAGAGATGTGCTGCTTGTATAATTCGAGCCAGATGACAATCAGCAGCAAGCTCCAACCCTTGTCGTTCTGCCCAAGCTTCTAACTGTGCCAGTTTTGATTTAAGTCTCAGACCCCAGGCTCTGGTGCAGTAACATACACTGTGGGGTTGCTGTGGATGTGGACTGGTGGGCGATGTCACCACCTTGTTGAAAGACCACATGTTGATGAAATGGAAGAGCTGAGAGAACAGCTGTATGGTCAGGGCAGCATTCACACGACATCTCCGCAGTAATGCCATTGCCGACGTCAACACCTGAAGAACCTGACATGCAAAAAAAAAAAAAAATATATATACCACTAAAATAAAAAATTTTACCACTGAGACAAGAGCGGAAGATACAAAACTACAATTTAATCTCTTCATGCATAACAGCTACAGCACTATTATTATTATTATTATTATTATTATTATTATTATTATTGCTCTTGGGATGGGACTAAGCCCCTTG
>NW_019730103.1:197765-247325 GCF_002891405.2 Cryptotermes secundus | reverse complement strand
AATTAGTGGAATGAAGATTGGCAGGGGAAATTGAAGTACTCAGAGAAAACCTGCCCCAGCGCCACTTTGTCCACCACAAATCCCACTTGACCAGACCCGGGATCGAATCCGAGACGCCGTGGTGGGAAGCCAGCGACTAACCGCCTGAGCTACGACATGGCCGCAATATGTGACCTTAACCTTTATCCTACTGCCCTTTAAACTTAGGTTGTGTTAGCGGTACGGATTTCTTTAAAGGGCCGCTATTTGAGATCCGTTAAAGCTGTAGTCACTTAACTAAATTTGCTCCTATTTCTACAATTTCTGTGATAAGCGAACGAAATAAACGCTGTTTTTTTCTCTAACGAATATAGAATCAGATATTGTAATTTACAGATTGTATAAAACATGTTAAAATTTTTGCACTGACACCAAATAGAGAATTTTCGCAGTTTCTTGTTTCTGTGCAAGAATTCATACGTTCTGGACACCCCTGAATGGAATTTGCTGATGACGACACTTGTGCAAGTCGCGGTAACACCGGATGTTGTTGTCTAGAGCTTATCGTTGGCTACAACTAGAATTTGGACAGTGGAAGAGTGATATAAAGTCACGTGTTGTTGCATATAGCGTTCTTCTGAACAATACGTGTACTGTACTTGTAGAGTTGAAGCCTTCTTTTTGTTTTATGAAATCGTGTTGCTGTATCAACACACACCGTAATAGCTTCGTTCCTGGAAGCATTCATTCGAGCGTAATTTCAAAGTGTGATCGTACCATGACGTAATTCTTGTGGAATGAATAGTGGGCGAATGGCTCGGCTGCATCCTAAAAGATTACATTTCTTTATACAGTTTCATTACACTGAGTGCTTGGTTCGTAACTGGAANGACAAAGTGCGTGAATTGCGAAATCGGACTCTGCATTTCCGGATTTTTTGAGAATTCCACACGAAGGCAACATTCCGGCAGATGACGCAGGCGGGAAGACAGACACTCCATGCAGATGGTGGCCAAAAATTATGTAAGTAGGACATAATTTTCTACTTTAAAATTTAATTTTATATAACGTTGCCACGCGCGGACTCTGCGACACCATATAGCGTCATTCGTACCGGGGACTTTCTTTTAACGACGACATACGTTGTCTTTAGTCGTTTAAAGGTTAATTACATATCAACGAGTATATGAGCTGTGTAATAAGATACATACCGTCGCTGTGTTCTCGTCTTCTGGACTATCATCTCTTTCTGACATAAAGTGAGGCATTGCAGCTGCAAGATCCCCTTGCAAACACGACACAAGATTTCTGCAAACACACACACACACACACATGACTTGAGAACAATTCTGTCTGTATATAAGCACGGTATTTCACAACATTTTAGGCATTATCTACTATGTGTCTGATGGTCTGTGATGGTTTTTACTGAAAACCAATTTGTAAACATCTTAGGAAACATTTTTAAACACGTCTTGCAAAACAAACAAGAGATTGAATAAGACAAAGTGCCTTCTTATCACAGGATAAAATATTTGTCTCATTATTACACCTGGTCACACATTTGTCAGTCTGCCTTCAGATGCTAAATAGCGAAACTTACTTGAAGGCTATCTGCACACAATCTGCCAATATATCCTGTGCATCCAATGAAAATGCAGAAATATGCCGGTCAGACTTCAGAAAATGAAGAAGCTCTGAAGAATTTGCCATCCAGAAAGCCAGGCACTTGGCATCAGCATACCTCTCCTGCAAGGAAGAACACAACAGTACATGTAGAGTACAACAAATGTTGATAAAGTATCTAATAAGAAAAGTGAAGAACTATTAAACTAATCATACTTCGTAAGATTTGAGGCTTTCACGGCGGTGACTATGAAGAAAGCAGTCTTCTGGGATTTGGCACCGTGTATATGTGGTGTTAACCGACGTTTCGGAGGAACGTATCGCCTCCATCTTCAGGGTAGAAGAAAAAAAGAAAAAAGCAGTCTGCTTTTACCGGTTCTCACGGTCTCTTCACTTGCAGATTCTTATATTATATTTTTTCTTCTACCCTGAAGATGGAGGCGATACGTTCCTCCGAAACGTCGGTTAACACCACATATACACGGTGCCAAACCCAGAAGACTGCTTCCTTCATACTCATACTTCCACAAGAAATAATCTAAAATAAAAAATAAACTTCTGTTAAATTCAGTTTATATAAGATTAGATATCTTAAGACAATCAAATGCTCGGTTCAAAATGGAACACAAATTACTGGATATTCAGAACAATGAGAAGAATAATGTAGGTTTTGTGGTTTTATTCTAGTGGCACTTCAGAATGAGGTCTTCTGGGTGAACACCATACAGCCTTGTATGCAAATACTAACAGTATGAAGGGATGTGTTGCTTCCATCTTCATGGTTAGAGGACACAAACTAAGGAACAGACATTTTGGAGGAACATGTCACCTCCTTCTTCAGAGTCGAAGCATAAGCCAAGTTCGAAACCAGCATGCAAGCTCTGCTTGCCACCTCGTTTCACACTGGTTTCTTCGACCTTGAAGATGGAGTCAATATGTTCCTACAAAACGCCAACTGCCTTTCAAATGGACTATACTGTATGCTTCATAACCACCGCTGTGAGAACCTCAAATCCTACAAGCAGTTTCTCACCCATCAGTTATGCCAACAAATTAATCTGTAAAGTACTTGATACAAAATTCCTTGGAATAGATGTAGACAGTACACTGTCTTGGAAAATACATATTGAACAAATTATACCTAAATTAAATGCAGCTTGCTATGCGATGAGATCAATTAAGCCTTTTATGTCACAGGAAACACTGAAGATGGTTTACCATGCCTACTTTCATTCTATTATGAACTATGGATTAATATTTTGGGGGAACTCTTCACATAGTGTAATAATTTTTAAAATACAAAAGAATATAATAAGAATCATTACAGGATGTAGAAGTAGAGATTCATGTAGAGAATTATTTAAGAAATTAAAAATTCTACCGCTTCAATCGCAATACATATTATCGCTTCTCCTATTTGTTGTTTACAACAAAGATAAATTCAAATTAAATTCTGATGTCTATAACATGAATACTAGACAAAAATATAACTTCCACCTACCCTCATCAACTTTATCAGTATATCAAAAAGGAGTCTACTTTACTGGCATAAAAGTGTTCAACAATCTGCCACAAAGTATTAAAAACTTGGGCAATGATACTAAAAAGTTTAAATCAGAGTTAAAGAATTATCTACATGCTCATTCCTTCTACTCTTTAGATGAATACTTCAATGTAAATAGAGAATGATGTAAAATTAAGTTATATTAATTTTTAAGCTAAAATTGCTTGTACTTATGTATATAACATTTTGACTTGTTCTGTATCCAAAGGTACTAACCTGCTTAGGATTTATAGAATGTAAATAAATTCAATTCAATTCAATTCAATACCTGTATGACATTATGTATGATGGCAGCTACTCTTGCAAGCAGTACAGTAAGCCTGTGGGCTCGCTCAGTTGGAGTTAGCTCTGGTCTGTAATGGGTGGAGGCTCGATACCTCGCCACTAGGTACAATGTATACGTCGGTGCAAGCTTAAAATGAGGCGCTGCTGGATCCAGGTCTGTAACTACTGCATGAAGAAATGCTTCTTCAGTTTCTTCAGGAAACTCAAGTACTGCTGGAAGGATTGGATCTGTCCCACGTGGATATCGTTCATAATTTGGCATCCTGAAATACAGACAATAATAAACGCCCTCCAATAACTTGCATCTATTATACAGGGTGTCTAAGGAAGAATTGCCACATTTTAAAATCTGAAATCAATAAAACTACAAGAATGCAATTTCAACATACATTTATGCTACATGCTGTTCTGAGTGTGCACTGATTTGTGCATGAGCCAAGGTAAGGGACATTAGTGGGATCACAGAGGTCAGTCAGCAGTCGCTCTGAGAATGGCAGCTGATCAACAGAAGGCTGTATGTGTGTGGCAGATGACAGAAACAAAGGCAGCTGAAGTGTTCAAAGGGAATTCAGAATAACTTATGGTAAAACCTCTCCCTCCAGTAAAAGTATTCTGTGATGAAGGGAACCAGCAGTGTAAAGATAAGGAAGAGCCCCAGACTGAAATCAATTTCAACATATACTTGTGTGCCACAAGGTAGGCTTTTATTGATGGCAATGCTGATGGTGATGGGCGACTTCTCCCTTCCTTTGTACTGTCAGTTGCTTTGAATTGTTCCATCCATCAAGGAATGCTTTTACAAGAAAGAGGAGTTTCACCTCCAGTAGTTCTGAACTTTCTTTAAACACTTGCACCACCAGTAGTTCTACACTTGTAACTGATTCTGTTACTGCCATCCACCACACCCATGCAGCTTTCTGTTGGCTGGATGTCATTGTCAGTATAAATACTGACCATCTTCTGTAATCTCGTACATGTCACTCAGTCTACTACATGTGCACATCCATCTTACATAACAAACCTTTCAGAATTTCTCTTCCATATGGTTAAATGGTACACTTGTAGCATTACTGATTTCACAATAAAAATTTTTAAAATTTGGTTTGCTTTCTTCAGACGGCCTGTATTTTGTAAAATCATTGATTGCAGAATATCAAGGACACAGAATAATCCTTCATTACTTAGTCATTCTGTACGAAGTATGTCAGCAATAATGAGCAACTGTAACGTGTAAGCCTGTGTACATTTTTAACAGCATGCAAAAGCAAAAATTTGACCAAAAGTATCCATATTTCTAATACAATGTACTTTAAAATACATGCATGACATGCAAATTCATAACTTTCTAATCAATGAAACAAAGTAAATAAATTAAAATTAAAATTCAGAAATGAAAAAACACTTACCTTAACAGAAATACGGTACGTACCACAACACCGTCATAAATTTCAGGAAACGGGAGCATTTTATAAATACATGCATTACACATTACAGGGGAGCTGGGATGGTGCAGTCAGTATAGTGACTAGCTAAAGGCTGGATGACCGAGCGGTCAGAGTTCTAGTACCAATGGGGGTAAGAATTTTCACTTATCCACGTTGTCCAGACTGGCTCTGGCGTTCGCCTAACGTTCTATCGACTGGGTACTGGGGGCTCTTTCCCTGGGTGTAAAGTCGCCAGGGCGTGAAGCTGACCACTCACCTGTAACTAGTGCTGAGGTGAAGAAAATGTGGATCAATACATCCACTCCCCCATACACGTTCTATCGACTGGGTACTGGGGGCTCTTTCCCTGGGTGTAAAGTGGCCAGGGCGTGAAGCTGACCACTCACCTGTAACTAGTGCTGAGGTCAAGAAAATGTGGATCAATACATCCACTCCCCCATACACCTTCATAGTGTAGCACTTAATTAGTTAGCACAGGGACAACTTTACAGCACATACACCTACTGGTACACTGTTTCCCTAATCATAAAGTCAACCTCAAGATGAAAATGTGTCGGCAGAAAGAGGTATGCTGGCTGATGACAAAAGCTGTCAAGACGTATTTACCTGTTTCCATCTCTGCTACTGCTAACAGATCTTTGCGATCGAGTTTCCTCCTTGTTCCCCAGACTTGATGTTGATACTGTCTCCACATTACCGTCTACATCAAACGTCGTTTCATAATTCTGGGAAGTTCCATTAGGACCAGTATTGTTGCTGTTGCTGTTGCCGTTGCCAATATTATTATTGCTATTATGACCAGGTGTCGAGGCTCCACCATGACTAACAGCGTCTTCTCGTGAGGATTGTCTGAACCATACATTGATTACAACATAATGCAATCAAATACACAGGAAACAAAATATAAAAGCATGCATGAAGCATAACATTCCACACAAGTGCACACTATATGATTTCTCTATGAGATGGTCTTGCGGGTAAAGCATGTTCTTTGCAGCATCCGGGGCTGAGAACTGTCTCCAGAGATTTTTTATATCTATGATCGTGCTTCACTACTCTACAAACAATTCAGTGCACTTGCTACCATACAACCAAATTCAACCCATGATTATTATTTAATTAAAATTAATATGAAATGCCCTATCTTCCTAGCCTAAGCCTTTAACCAATTAGTGACCAATTATAAGACATTTCTTTGCTAAGCCGGTACTTAATTTTCATACAGAATAGATTCTAAAGATTTCTGACAATGGCGCATAACACACAGAATAACTGGGTTTTTGGACCTTTTCCCCATCATCCGATGTTCTAGAAAATAGAAAACACGATGTTTCATAAACCTAGTAATTGTGTCTTACATACAGAAGTTCAAGAAGTGGCATCAAGGGTAAATGGTCTGCACCCTTGCCACAAGACCAGCTGTAATTTCCAACCCCCCCCCCNTTTCAACACCCCCCCCCACACACACAAAAAATAAAAACATTCCACATATAAAGCAAACTAAAATATACATCCACCTTGCAATATGCATATGTGAGAACACAATTTTAGTTAAAATTTGCAAATTCAGTGAATAAAGTATGAATTCAAATTTACCAGTATAATCGTAATCATGATAGCAAATGAGATTTTGAGATATTCACAGAAGAGAAAATGAAGTCTATGGTCTTCTGGGCTATGAAACAAAACTGCTTCATAAGGGGTTTCCAACATTACGGAGGAAGCTGATGTCTCCACCCGATACCTTGCAGGTGGTGGCACTGCACTACTAAAATAATATTAGTGTAACCTATAAAACTATACTGTATCATAACGCAGAAGACAACAGCCTTTAATATTTTCATTTTATAAAGTTATCCTTTTTTTAACTCTCACACTGTAAATTTCTGTGACAGAACACAGGTATAAACAAAATGAGTTTAGCACAATTATGGTCATGCCATTTTTAGCATTCTTATGGTTTGCACTGCTCTTGCCCAATACTATTATTCTTCTAACACGTGCTCCTCAAATTTCAATTTGACAATTAGTGAAACACAGAACTTTAGCAACATTTTATTAGGAATAAAAAACAAAAATACTTTTAACAATATCAAAGACATTTACAGTGGTCCTGTATTATATAAAACCTGTGCATTATGTAATAAGAGATTTCATGTTATGTATCAAAGTCACTGTGACAAAATATAAAATCACCACTGCATCATTTGCTCTCAAATTTAAGTATGCTATTTTAGGTGACATCAGAATGGCTACAGAAATGTATTATTAAGCAAAAGAATAATATCTGGCACAAAATGAGGAACAGATTTAAATATTTACTAGCACTGTTCATAGCTAATCCTAAACAGCCAATCAGGAGCTCTGCTGCAATGCTATTCCGAGAAACGTGGCTACAAATTGGTCAGGGTCAACTTAAGTATAAGTCATATGATGACATTTGCTATTAAGCAATATAATGCTCCTTCAGCCATGTGATAACGCATATTTCATACACAATGCAAACAAGGACATACAATTGCAACATGCAGTTCTTTAACTGTGACTTGTAGGCAGGAACCATGCTGCAGTTAAGTGAAGGGGATCAATACATCCACTCCCCCATACATACTGCCAAAAGCTTTCTTGTATGATCATTACTGCAATCGATTTACACTAATATTATCACAGGCATAGTCATAAATTTGTCATGCATGATATGTCCAGTATGGACACTACCACTAGCATATATACAAATATAACATATCCTGACTCACCTATCATATGCGAAGTCAAAACCTTGCCGGGCTGAGTCATGCCGTTGCCGAGACCTATCATCATGTGAGGGGTCAATGAACCTAAAATTGTGTATCCGACCAAACTTGACGATCGCTCCATTCTGTAAAAATGTACATTTAATTATGGTTTATTTAACAACACTCTCAGATTGTAGAGCGTTGAACACGACAATCAGGGAATAATGAATTACAAAGATGTAGAATAACAAGGTCAATGCCTAATATGAGTTACTATTATGGCATGTAGACCCGTTGCTAGGCAACAACAGTGAAAAAAGCAGCTATACAACAAACATATATGAGCAACAACAATTGGAAAGAGCAACATAGGAATGGCGCTTTCTGTCCAGTCCATGACAGCTGTTATAAGCAGGACAGTTAGTTCAGAGCTGACAGTTCGAGTAACGAGTTAGTTGTGAGAGTCACCAACCAGTAAGAACATGAGCACGGAAGCAGAGGACACTGTTGGTACCCACCACTAGGCAACGAACAGTAAAGACACAGAAGACTGAGAAGACTTTGTGTGTGCAGTAGTTACACTAATCTTTGGAGTGTCTAACTCAGTGAGACTGTCATAGGTATCTGTAGTTACATGCTGTAGGAGTTCAATAAATTCAATTACCAACCCAACCCCATCTACAGTCACTCAAAGAATGTAACACTGTCATAGTATTTGCTTGGAGGCATGAGGAAAACCACAAGAAACTTATGTCAGGATGGTTGGTGTTCTCACCAAGATTCAAACCAGGTACTTCCCATCTGTAACTCAGAGGTATTATCACTTGAACTAGTGTGCTCAGTGGAAGATACACAGCAACAGTCTCTGGTTATGGGACACACATCTCCGAGGTTCACCTAGCATGGCCATTATAAGTGATCATAGTAAGAATGATAGTACAATAATCTGTACTAGAAAAAAAAAAACAAGGGCAAAAAATATTGCAAATCAATATTGTCATCTGAAGGCAAATGAATGCATCAAAATGTTATTCACTGAAACTGTCCAGCTACAAGATTTTCACCAGCAATAAAAATGAACCTCAAGATCAGCGGAGTATGTAACGTAAAATTACACTTGGAAAATACGTACACTCCACATTTCTTTAATAAACAGAAATTCAAAATTATCAATTACAGAACCTGCTGATCAATCCAAAAAAATGTGTCAGTTGAAGCCTGTAACAAAAGTCCTAATCAGAACATCATTCTCTGTAACTGACATGTCTAAAAAGTAAACTATCCTACAAAGATGTTCCCTTTATTGAGGTGGTAAACAAACAGCACGTTTTATGATGAATATAAAAAAATCTATAGTCTATGTGGAATTATATTTAATGCTAAAAAATACAGCAGGATTCTTAGATATTGTAACGTGTCGGGAATACAGAAGAGTCACTTCTATGGAAACGATAGAACAGACCGTTGCAGAGGAGACAACAATGGCTCCATTGTAATTCTAACAGGAGTCTCCATGGTTATAACGGAGGGTTCGTTGCCTAACAGTGGGCAAGGTTATAGATAGCCCAGCTTCAGCGAAAAACAGTGAGTCGCGGAACACCCTTCGGAGAAGAAACTTCGGAATATCCGTCTGAGTCCAGTATCGCCGGAATATTGTAATCGGTTATTGTAAGACTGCAAGTGCAGATGATTGTAAAGTGTGTGTAATGAGCGAAAGAAATAAATTCGCTATATATCAGACGACGGCGTCAACTTATTTGTAGCGTGACAGACAACCAAACACGCTACAATATAAATTAAAGAGCTCTCGAAACTTTCTGACCTGAACCAATATTTACACCTTTGCCAGTCTGTAAATTTCATTAGTAGTTTTTGAATCCGCAACCCAAACAATAAAACTGATATTTACAGCTGCATCAGCTCCATACTGCCCTTTAACTCTACAGGCACGCTTTACCTAGCAGCAGCATTTAAAGTGCTACAAATAAAATACTTGCAATTAGCAGTTCTACCTTCGACTGCATCCATGAATCAAGTTCATTACTAGTGGAAGTGGAACTAAAACATTCTGTGTTACCTGCAATATTGTTGTCTCATAAATGCGCTGACCATTCACATACGTCTCTGCATTTCCGCTGCACGGCGTAACTGTAACAATTCCTTCTGTATGTGCAATGACACAGTGTCTTGGCTGAACATTTGGCCCAAAAAGTTGTAGTGACTGTGACTGATGGCCATGCTGTTGTGACCCAGCTGTATTTATTGGTCGTTCACTCCCAACTTCAGTCACGTTTGGGTGAAGTCGGTGACGTTTTGGTGTACCATTTGTAATGTCAGTGCCATCTGAAAGAACAGAAGATCATAGCTTTCTTCACTGTCTCGCATTTTAGCAGATACGTAACTCTTACCACGAGAGAAGGGCAAGTGAAAAGCATAGCCATTGGGTAGCCACACAGGGATGTTCTAAAACGTTCATATAGGCACTCTTTACATTCCAAGTAAACTGTACAGAACTTCACAAAAACAAATTACAACTTACAGAAAGTTTACACAACATTTACAGCTTCTATCTTCAATTTATTCAATTATTTAACATTATTCAGAGGAATATAATTGAGGTACTCATTAAAGAACTGGCCCAAAAGTATTATTACAGGTTCCTCTTTAGTATGATTGCTCTGTATAAAATTCCATCAAAATTCCTGTAAGTAATGCTACTAACACTGGTACATCTAAGGAATACTTATAACCGTACAGTACGGTAACTGAGGGCTCTGTCACTATGGTGTTCATGTCCCAACGATTACACCTAAACACAACCAGTACAACCATAACAGTAAATGCCAGCAAATATCTGCTGTGAGTGTAATAAATCCTGAGAATATGCTAAAATATTCATCAATAAAGAAACCGGCCATCCTTTTA
Source organism: Cryptotermes secundus (assembly GCF_002891405.2). Taxonomy (NCBI): domain Eukaryota; kingdom Metazoa; phylum Arthropoda; class Insecta; order Blattodea; family Kalotermitidae; genus Cryptotermes; species Cryptotermes secundus. The sequence goes on along the minus strand of NW_019730103.1, from coordinate 236,766 downwards.
AAGTACAACATACCTGGGTTAAGCTCAAGGAAGAAAGGCAGCCTATCATATCCATCCTCATAGCGATATTCCATGAGCTCGCTGCCTTTGTTCCATTTCTGTTGAGGTTTCTTCTTCCGTTTACGTGGATGGTAATCAGCAGGCCTCCTCCTAACATGGAACATTATAGAACCTGCAACAGCAAAGAATTCCATCATACTCACAGTCCTTTAAGACGGATCTGACGATCTAACACGTGTTACAAGACGTAAACACACCACAACATGTGTATACACACATGTCAAATCACCTAGTTCCCATGCAAACTCATGACATGTTTCAGCCACACGATGCCAAAATCAGATACATGTTCATAGGTTGATCTGTAATATAAACATCTGTGCTGGTTCCTGTTAGAATAATTCAAATTTTAAAATAATCTGAGAATAATTTAAAATGATGTCATGTGTCTCTTAGTGTGGTTCTTCATTTGTTCTGGGGTCCCCAACCTCCATGAAACATACTTCACGGATGGTACCTTGGTCACATGTGCCCTGGTGGCCAATGTGTGCACTACTACTTCTTGGTACACCAAAATGGCCCTTTCAAATCCCTTCATGCCCATGTATTTCTTATAAGATGATAAAGTGAAATCCCAATTTCACGCTCCTGTATTTAGTGTAATCCCCTATTTGTTGAATACATTTTTGGGCTCCACTCAAATGTATGTCCCTTAAAGGAGAAAATGTCTAGTTGAAAAGCAATACTAGAGACATCCTGAACAAACACTTTAATGTCCATAATGAGTGGTTTATCAATTATTTATTTGTAGTGACCTCTGAACTTTCATGGACAGAAAATGGGAGTGGTGTGCCAGTGTGAACTTGGATACCACTGACAGAAATGCGACTTCTAATCACATTAGCCTGGCCCCATAATGAGCAAACTTTACCATAACCTGACACATGTAATTTCCTAAGGACCCAGTTATGTGCCAGCTTCAGTAATTACATCACAACAACAAAAAAATATTACCAGAAGCTTTACAAATGAATTCATTACTGGCAAATTTCGCACGAAAGACATATCATATGTATTTATAAGGATGAAAAGCTTGAACTACAAACTTTGTCATAATAAACATAAATAAAAACATCGTGTTGAAATTCGGAGGAGCAAAAAATATTTACATAAATCTACTATGGCATGTTTCCGGTGATCTGAATACAGCGTTGCGATCATCTACATGCTGCATCAAAATTGCAGGTGGGTCGAATATGCAACACCGAACACGCCACGCCTTCGCAGCTTCTGTAATGTAACCTTACGACGCCAAATATCATATCCGATGGAGCTTTTGAACCACGTGAGATCGCTCGCAAAAAGAAAAGATGCCTCATGATAATCTGAAAGGGACCGAAGACGGATATTCAAATGCTGACTCTTCCCTTCGTGCTGATGGTCCTGATCTGCCTACACCTGCCTAATTCTAATACTTTTCAATATAGCTACTGCCAGGAAAGCGGCCTCCCACCTCATGACTCAAGGTACGCGGGTTCAAACCCGGCGGAGGTCGTGGAATTTTTAAGGGCGGAAAAATTCAGGGAACAAGTCGTCCGGGAGGGACTTAAGCCGTGTGTCCCGTGTCGTAGATTTACGGCACGTAAAAGAACCTCATGTCTCTAGGAGACCTCTGAGCTAAATTAACAGCAATACTTTCCCGCCAAGTAGTTTCCAATGCCTCTGGTAGATGGGGGAAGCATCAAGGTACCGAGGGCCGACCTCGTTGGCTCAACGGGGCTGATAGCACACACCGTTACCGGTAGGGTATGGCGACAATAGAAAATAAAGGGGGACGCACAATGGAACAATATCTGGTCTAAGTGCATGGGGAAACCCACCCCCTCTAATAATACGAATACGAATACTGCCAGGAAGCAGTCCTCGCACTAGCGTGGAAGCAATAAGCCCACTACCGAAAGCTTCTCTGTAAGGCAAACAGCGTAAGGTAAAATCTCGCAGCCAGAATATTTTTCTGAAATCCTACAAAACGTTTATTGATAGTAAATAAAAAGAGAAAGCAAGTAAGTGCCATATCTCACGCGGTTAGTGGCCGGCTTCCCACACCGACGGACCGGGTTCGAGCCCGTGTCATGTGGGATTTATAGTGAACAAAGTGGCACTGGGGCAGGTTTTCTCCGAGTACTTCGTTTTCCCCTGCCAATCTTCATTCCACCAATTGTTCCACAATCGCCCTCACCTACCATCTGGGGTTGGTACAATAGGCCAGAAGTGGCCGCAGTACAAGTGGACTGCCTCACCCCACTGAGAATAATAAAAATAATAAAAAGAAAGTAAAATGAATGGACGCAGAGGCAGCTGAAAAACTGAAAGCAGAACAAAAAAAAAGGAGAATCTGGAGGTGTGAAGTAAGAAAATACAGCACGGCGAAAAGTGAGCCTTCCCATGCCACCTGCTTCCACTCTCATCAACCGCTCGTGCGGGTGTGGACAGACATTCCAGGATGACTGTGTCCAGGGCGGAAGTTGTCTGGAATGGTGGCATGAGACTAGTGCCAGGTTCCTGTGGGACCGCTCCTAAATTTAATGAATGCGCACTCTTGTCAGCCCGGGGGTCCCAAACGTGCGGATTTTGCTATTTTTTTTTCAAAGAACTGTGTTCCATGAGATGCTGGGAAATTCTTGAGCTTTTGCGCAACTGGCGGCTCAGCTCCATACAGTAACATATTTAATCGAAATATGTCCGTTCGTTCTCAAAGGACGAGTCGGAGTTGGACTTGCAGAACCAATCACTGTCACACAGCTTCAAGTCCAGAGTTCGGCAACATCAGACTGTCACACTATGTCCTCACTGCGGCGTGAAACTGCACCCCTTCCCTCAGCCCGACAGCGATGTAAACATGGTCTCGCTGCGCAACGTAATAATGGAACTACGCCCAACCATGAGAACGCGACGTGCAGTTGCTTTAAAGGTCTGAAAGGTCACGCAACGAAAAACTGAATTCTGTGAAAGGGAGTTCGTCCATCTGCAACATAGAATCCACTAACATTTTTCTGAACTAAAATTAGAACTGGGATATATGTTTAATGAGCCCTGTCCAAGTTGATACTAGAGGTAACTGTACACAGTAACCTTCATTAAGGAACTTGGTCACTGGGATCAATAAAAACTGGAAGTAGTTTTAAGAATGACAAAACCACTGACACAGACGGGAAACAAACTGTCTTCAAATTAACAGACGGTATAGTAAGTTACTATGCAGCCTTCGAAGTGACTTGAAGTCTGCGTGCATTCCTTGTATCCCTTCAGAGTTACATGTCGAGTCCACTGTAACGTTCTACCTTGTATCCTCTTCAGAGTTACATGTCGAGTCCACTGTAACGTTCTACCTTGTATCCCCTTCAGAGTTACATGTCGAGCCCACTGTAACGTTCTACCTTGTATCACCCCCACCACACACGCACACACACACACATACACAAATAGAATGAGTCAGAAATTTTATTAAAACTCCCCAACACCAAACAAAAAACAACTATCGAGTTGTTGCATCTGTACAGGCGACCCGACGGACGCAGTGATTTTATTACGCGCTCCGTCGAAATGCGGAAGTGTCTAAAATTGCTGTCATGCATTTGGGTATGACTAATTTGGCGGGGATCGGACTGACCACTCCTTGCACAATCCCTCGTAATCGCAATCAATTACAATAACTCACGATAAATCTTCAGCCGAACCCTTCCTCCACGACTGCCCTGGACTCGCTCCATTCTCACCTCCGACGTCAAGTCAAAGTTACGTTACGACCGGTGGTGAGTCGGACAGTCTGTCTTGGAATGAAGCACCCATCTGGGGCATAAGACCAGATCTTTATTACGGTGAGACAGGTGCAGGTTTGTTGATGTGGGGCGCTCTCTCTGACGAGAGGACGTGCCTGCCCTTTGCCAGGGCCACAGTCAGCAGCAATAAGTCTGTTGTCAGTATGTACAGTTTATATTTTACATATTATTAAATGTGTGTATATACAACATATACAGGGCCTATGTCAGTCCGCTCTCGGGACAGCACATCATGTCCTATCATTAGTAACTCCTGCTACAACAGCAGTTTAGTCACTTGAACGGTCGTATGCTTGACCGCCGCCAAGTTTAAGCCTCTTATATGGCCTACGACGACCTCCCTTGAACTACTTATATAGCATCGAAGAGGACCCACAGAAAACGCGTATAATGCCTAACAATGGACGTCCTCTATTATTGGTTGTGTATTTGCTGCGGGCTTGTTTACCGAGTCGTTGCCTAGCAATGGTCATATGCGTCACAATATCTTTGCACAAGAACGACTCTGTACATCTCTTTATCTCTTACTCTCGGAGTTGTGTGGCTATTGCCATCGATTCAATTACTTCACTTGACCATAAAACAATGTAACGTGCGTTTCAGGTCAGTGTGGAATTTCAGACACGCAACGTGACGGTTGCTGGGCTCTACAGCCATTTCCACTGGCAATGCCTGTCACGATTTTACTTCATCAACTTGAAATACAAAAGATTCTAACGGCTGATAAAATTCAATTAACATTTAAAATTCATATCCAATTTTCCATTTCTAGTCCATTACGGGGTATACCAAGCGCATGGAGTTTGTGTTGCTTCATATTTTACGTTTTCGATCTAAATTATTCACCATCGATTACAGGAGGTAACGGCACGCGATGCAGTAACTCGGGGCACATATGCGATTCACAGTAGGTCATCTTCAAGGGCCAGTGGGCTGCATCCCTGTAGACCAAGCCACTAGATCTCACTAACTACAGTAAACCCTCGGTAAGGCTAGTGGGGAGATCCTCCGGATTCATGAAGCAAAAGATAGCCATATAAGACAAAAATAAACTTAGAAAACACATAAAAAGTAAAAGTAAAGCTATCCCTGTAACAGGCCGTGAAGGCCCATAGGGTTGTGAGACGGTGAGGGTACCACATTATCTAGACAATCGGCTATCACGTGACTGACTTTCCATGGGGTCCATGTTGCGACCGTTGCTATGCAATCGTTCGGTAAACACGTTTCAACAACAGAAGCTGTGTTTTCTGCGTGGTCGATGCGGATGCTATATAGCGACGGCAGCGCCCCGTGTGGAGGCGGGGTCGAATACATCCACCGTGACCCTGCGAGTCGTAGGAGGCCAAAAAAGGGACTCAGACCCGAGAAAGACTGCGTTGGCAAAAGCAGACCCGTCCTCTCGTCCGAGATGGAGCACTACCCCCCCCCAAAAAAAACAAAACTGTCAAATCAGTAATAAATATCTGGTCATGAGCCCCAGATGGGGCTCGACACCAAGACTTACTGACTGAATGACTGTCAGACGCAATGTGACTTTGACAGGTTTCATTTGTTAACTGAGAATGACAAAGTGGAGAGTCCAGGAGGGTTCAGGACGAGAATGGTCCGTGTGATTTGAAGAATTTGTTTATGTGTAATACTTGTAGTAAGACTGTTACAGTTTCTGTGTTGAGATCCGCTGCCAGGAAACGACTAGTGAAGACTGGGAATCCCAGTGCGTGTGCAGTGGTGGACTGGAAAGTGTGTAAATCAGCGATAGCGCTCTATTTCCTGTATTTAAGTGTGATTACGAGAGGAGGCAACAAAGATGGCAATAAATCCAATCATCTGAACTAGAACCCGTCATTTCGTCGCGCATACCACCCTACACGTGACAATATTTTAAGACACGTGAGATTTAGGAGCAAGAAGGGGCAAGAGGACTTTCAGGCTGTGTTTTGAGGGCACATTGACACACTGAGAGAATGGAACCACGCAGGAAATATCCACGACTGGCTTCAGCTCAAAGAGTGAGATACCGAATTTCAGCTCCTGACAGAGGCAGAAATTGCTGAAGTGATATTTTTTGTTTACTTTCACCAGCACTGCATGTTATTAAATATTCCATTTCTTTTCTAAGTTTGATTTGTCTTCCAGGGCTATCTTCTGTTTCATTAATCCGGATTAGCGAATATCCACGCAACTCCTTAAATCAATTAAACGTGTGAGATCTAGGGTTCTGACGGCGGTGACTACGAAGAGAACAACTTTCTGGGACGAGACGCCGTGTAGTCTGACAAGTTAGAGGAACGTGCTGCCTATGTGTTAGGAACCTAAGAATAACGCAAGTTCAATGAGCAAATATTTATAACATCATACGAAAGCTCTTACATTACAAGCACGAGAAGAATCCCCCTATAACCCCCCCCCCAAAGCAAACACTAGGGACGAAAACAAAACTAGTCTTATCACAAACGAAATCCCTTAATGTGGGGGTTGTTCAAATGAAACCCGTTCCCGTATTCGGTCCCCTTCAAGGAAACGCCAAACGGAAGTAGCAGAGTCTAGTTGAACAGGGGGATCCATTGACTTGTGAGTCAATGGGATGTCTACCTCAGCGCCCACGGGCCTGCCTCTTCTCCGAACAGGTTTCATTTCAACAATCCTCATAGTTCTTGTGAGGAACTGAACCAGATTAACAGATCCGAACAGCGACGGCGATGAACCTTCAGGTTCAACAACAGGTAGAGTGCCTCACACACCGGACGAGCTAATCGATTCGTTCGTTACAGGTAAATAGCGTATGTCCCTATCCCGTCACCAGAACACAGGGGGAAAGTCACAGTACAGCACTGGCATAAATCCTTCGAAATGAAGACAACCTATGTTTAGTTACACGCACGGGAAAAATATTTCATTTTTCTATGCAGTGCTGTACTCCTGATTAGCTTTGCCATATGAAGTCTATAACTCTATACAAATGCTCTAAATGGAGGTTCTGCCGGTCACAGTGGCGTGCGGTCTAAGGCATGAACTGCCTTCGCTCGCTCGAACGCTGGGATCGTGGGTTCGAATTCCACTCAAGGCATGGATGTATGTGTGCGTTTATTCTGTGTGTAGGTAGCGACCTTGCGGCGGGCTGATCCCCCGTACAAGGCCTTCTACCGACTGTGTACAGGATTAAGACACTGATTAATCGGCCAAGGCCCAACAAAGGGCTGCGAAGCCATAAGGAAATATGGAGATTCTAGTATTGGTTAACTTTGCACTAATATAATTTGTTTGCATCTGCAGTAAACTGATGTCAGGATATATAAGTTACGGTGCAAAGAATGAGTCTCAAAGACTTCTACTTCCTTCAAACCGAAACAAACATCTTTACTGTACTATAGGAACCTGCGTGCTCTTTTGTGTGTTTCGTGCGATTCCAGCACGGTCACACTACATGTCACGCCTAGGCGTCGAATTCGTGCGGTCTTGAAAACGCATACTTGCTGCTCCGATAATATTGTGACATGTAAATCCACGGCTAGGCAACGCCCGCAGCACACAACAGAACAGAACCCGTTTCTAGGCAACAGCTCGGTAAACACACTTCCGCGCAGGTGCACTGACATCACCGCAACAGTTCTCATCTATCACGTGATTTGTTTTCTGTATAGTCTGCAGTAGAACCGTGTATTCTGTGTTGTCTGTCCCGCAGCTATATAACGCGAATAAGCTTGCGGATGAAAGAGTTTTTTAGTTGTGTTCCGAGGTTCCAGAATGATTGAGGTCGAACTGACACGAAAAATTCATAGCGATTTGAACTTACCAGGAGACGACTAGTGTGCGTGTGTAACAGTGAACTATAAGATGTAAATCAGCGATAGCGCTACACTGACTGTAATTAATACAGACTGTAACCGAGGTGCCAATAAATCCCTTCATTCGAAGTAGAACCCGTCATTTTCGTCACGCGTACAGCCTTACACGTAACAATATTGTCACAATGTGCTTCCAGCATATTGCTTGAACCAACTACGCTACCGCGTGTCCCCTAGAAATGGGTCTACACGTCTCAATACAATGAAAATAATTATTTTTGGGGCGGTTCATTTAATGCCCTCTTTGTGACAAATGGGCAGGATATGGAATGGCCGGAAGAGATGGGAAAAGCACAATCCTGGCGTCTTCCAGGAGACCAAGAAAACCCAAAACATCTCAGACATTTCAACGGCTCCGGAACCCACGATCTCCTGAGAACAAAAGTGTACTAACCGCTGCATCGCGACGTTCCATGTTCTGTGAATGCATATGTTTAAGGAAATCAATATCACTTTTGCACAGAGTTCTCACTTCTTACCCACTCCTACTCCCGTCAACGGAAAATGCTTTGTACTACCAACCAGTATAAACGTTTTATCTCTTATTGAACGTACTTTACTTTTTATCTTCTTCCAGCAGTGCATTAAAGAATTCTACATGTAGGTGCAAATGTCTGACGGGAAAGCTGAATTCTTTACTAACTGCGCCACGAATCTTCCTTCTAAGATAAAAACATCTCAACGGAAAACANAAGTCCAGAAGATAATTGTAAAGCATTTTTTGGAGGGATTCACTTGTAGTACATTTACAACACACCTGTATTTACTTTCCAGCATGGTCACCATGGCTCGCAATGCAATTAGTGAGCCTGGGAAAGAGTTTCTTTTTATTCCAGCGTCGTAGAAATCTCCCGCCTGCTCTCTTAGCCAGGAGAACAGTTCTTGGCACTTCTGGACACTGTTGATGAAGCTAATGGAGAGTTTTCATTATTTTTTTTATGATTTCATCAGTGACAATGGATGGCCTTCATCATGAGCATCGCTTCTTCCCACTTCAAATTCACGACGCCATTTTGCCACGTTCTGCCTGTTCATAACATCTTCGCCGTAAACAGAAACAGGTTGGTGATTAATTTCAGCAGCGGCTTCTCCTTTCGCGTGAAGAAATCAAACTACTGCACGAGCCGACACGGCCGCTTTAAACGCACACTGGGAGTACGACGTTGCCGTGACTGTGGCCGGTGAACTCTGCCCTGTCATACGGTTCCTATTTCACATGGCAGCGCTGCCATTTCTGAGATTATATGTCCCTTGCATTTTCACGGGACTTGTATCTTTATTTTCCGGATATCCGCCGTACATCGCCCGTCCAACCCAAGCTGTTCCACACTAACGCGCAGCATCCATTTAATATATACATAAAAATAAATGTATAATTTAATAATTTCGTCAAGCCGGGATAACGTAGTCGGTATAGCAAATGGATACAGGACGGATGAGCGAGGGGTCGGAGTTCGAGTCCCGGTAGGGTCAAGAATTTTCTCTACGTCGTCCAGGTCGGCTCTGAGGGCCACCCAGCATCCTATCCAATGGGTACCGAGGGCTCTTTCCCCGGAAGTAAAGCGGCCGGAGCGTGAAACTGACCACTCACCTCCATCTACTGCCGAGGTCAAGAAGACATGGATGTATACATCCACTTCCCCATACACCTTCATGGCGTAGTGTTTATTTAGTTAAGCACAGGGACAACTTTATCTTTTTACATTAATTTAGTTCCAATTATACGTTGCAGGATAACTAACTGAATGTGAGTTCAAACCCCACTCGGGGCACGAATGTAAGCGTCCTTTCTGTATCCGTGTTGCCACCCCCACCCCCCTTTCCCCGAACCCTACCAGGCGTCTGAATGCAGGTATTTATTTATTCATGGCCTACTTAAAGCCGCTGTCTACACAGCGCCATCTGTAAATCTGTGGACACTGTTGGGCGTGGAGGGGGAGAGCCGTGGCTTCATTTCGCGCACTCTTCCGGCATCTTAAGGGAAGCCACGAACATCCCAGTTCGAATGTCTGAAACATTCACGGCTTCAGAAGCTCATTCCGAATTTACATTCCCGTGATGTGCTGCTTTCAAGACGTACTGACACCCCTCTTCCTTCAAGGTAAAGTTGTCCCTGTGCTTGATTAAGCACCACGCCATAAAGACGTACGGGGGGGGTGCAGGTATACTTCAACTGACCTTGGCACTAGATGAGGCGAGTGGCCGGCGTCACGCCCCGGAAGCTTTGTCCTCAGGGAAGATCTCTCGGTACCCACTGGGCCCCAGAGTTGGTCTGGACGTTGCGGAGTACAAAATAATCTCTCACCCCTACTGGGAATCGAACCCCGGCTCTCGAACTCAAGGTAAGTTAAGGAAATGTATTTGCATTTATTGTTGTGGGCCAGGAAACGTCGATAGATGAGACTGAGTGGAAAGCTGCAGGAAACTGGGAGAGTGATTTCTGTGGCCGGAAGTCACTGTCATGGAGTCCAAGGCGAAACCGGAAATATAAATCGCTGCGTTACTCTCCCACAACTGTTAAGTTTAACTAATGCCCACTGCGGGTCGATCAGCAAAGTGCCTTGAATTCAGATAAAGACGTGTTTGTTAGCAATTCAACGTTTCAAGACTTCGCTTTAAGTTATCATCTGTACGTGGTCTGACAGTAAAGTTCGCAAACTCGCCACCGTGCGCTTGCCGTGCTCACTGACAAACACAGATCAGAACGGCCAGCTACGAGCAGAACTGAAGAAAGTGTTACAAAGGTTCGTCCCGTTGTGCGTGAAAACCGTCTTCTGACCGTCAGGAACATAGCAGAGCAAGTGGGCATCGACAGAGAAACAAGAAAATCTTAACTGAAGATCTGAACATGAGGAAGGTGTGCAAAAATGGTGCCTAATGACGCGCTCACATGGCCCTGTCTGTGAGGGCCTTCAGCTGGTGCTGGAAGACCATCCCTGCTCACCGGATCTGGCCCCCATTGACTGTTTTCTGTCCCCGATGATAAAAGAAGACATTTTGATGACACTGATGACATCAGGAGTAAAGAGACGGCAGCTCTGAAGGCCAGTCCCAAAATTGTTTTAAGGGGTGGACTAGGCGCTGGCATCGGGAGCAATCTGAAGGCGAGCACAGTGATATGCAGCAATGAGTTATGCGGCACTTTTACCGCGATGAGTTCCCGAACTTTACTGCCAGACCGCGTATGCATTTTTTCTTTGTGTGGACGGAACGAGCAGAAGGCATGTCCGATCTGTTCCGAAGTCACACGTGAAACGTCGTCCTTCCGGCGATCAAGATTCCAAATTCAGACCCGCTATCAGCCCATGCTGATTGGTAATTTTAAACGTTACTGTCATCATGTCGGCGTTTCCATAGGTTAGCGATCCTAACGTTTAGGACGCAAGGGTTCTCCATTATATTTCGGAGTGTGTCGACTTGGAAGGTCAGTCCCGAAAACTAATGACTAAAAATTACTGTCAAAAATTCAGACTGCTTTCCGCAAGTGAACTTAGTTGCCAGGAACAACACAATACAAGTCACTGTAACACGCGGTTATAACATCTCACACAGTTCGTAATTAAAGTCAACGTAATTTAAATTTTAAGCAGAAACAAAATAAAAAAAATAATTGTTTTAATACTCCCATTAATATATCAAAATAATATTGCGACGCAATAATCCATAGCTAGACAACGGCTTGTTTAAACACGTCTCCGGGACAAGATGGAACAGTCCACTGCTGAGCAACGCTTCGGTGAACACCGCCTAAAAGCTGGAATAGTGGAGCCAGGCAGGGAATCATTTTACTAGGCAACGGTTCATGCACGTTTCCGAGACAACGCATTCATGAAGAGCAGAGTGTGACCCTTTAGGGTCTCGGACCCGAGAAAGACTGCGCTGGCAAGGACCAGCAGCATATACAAAAGACAGACCCGTCCTCTCGTCAGAGAGGGCGTCCACAAAAAACAACACCGTAACTGTCAAACAATATCAAAAATCTGGCCGCAAGTCTCAGATGGGAGCTTTATGCCACGACAGACTGGCCGACTGACCGTCGGTCGTAAAATGAGACTCAGAGAGGAGTTCGTGACTCTTCATAAAAATTCGTCAGGCAGACGTCGATCAGGAGGAGCTGTCACAATCAACTGTAATTGTAAAGAAGTGCCAATAAACGCAATCATCAAATCCAGAACCCATTAGTATTAGTCACGCCAACCCCTTAACACGTGACACTATGTACTTTGTGCAATAAGTACAACCGAACCGAATTTCCAGAGGGTGCTGACATTCCTAATGGAGTGTCCGAAGCTCTCTGTTAAATAAACTGTATCAAGAGGTGCGTTTCATGAATAACATGCAAAACACATTAAACAGTGCAAAATGTTAAAAACTGTGAAATGTGACCGTTGGAAAGAACATGTTTATTCTGTGTATTACAAAAACATGTTTACATAACAGGCAGTTGCATAATATAAGGCGAATATCCGGTGCAGAAAACGAAGATACAAAACGTGTTTAAGACCAACACCTAAATAATTCATAAATCAAACCTAAGAGTACTTCACACTTCCGGTTCCTGAGATTCTTGAAGGACCAGAGACCAATCATTTCACTTGACAATAACTTATGATTTTGGTTTCCATGTGCGCATGTTCTTGTATGTGGAAACTTATTTCAATGGGCAGAGTCACGTTTCAGTACAAAGCGAGATTTCTTTCTCTCATCAGTAACTGAAAACTGCAGTTCGAACTGTTACAAAAATATTCATACAGCAGAAACTATGCAAAACCGAAGTAGTGGCAGTAACTGGACACAGAAACCCGTTGTCACTTCAAAATCCTGTTCTAGGAAACTTCCATGATGTATCATTATAACCGTTTTGAAACCGATGTGAACCAAAGTTTCATTCATCAAATGACCCACCACACTCTCGATGTGTAACAGCAACAAAAGTATTTTGATAGGAGAGAAGGCACAAATTCTTTTCCGGACACTGCAACTCGACAGCAAGCCCACATTTCCAGCACTGGGCAACAGGCGCATCATGTCGATATTTGGGTAAAGTCCATGCGATGTATTGCGCAGGCGCTGTGAAAATGATCACGACAGTTTCATACACGCAGTGCGACAGCAACTCTGTTTTATCCCTTTCACGTACTTTCTCATACATACAAATGGTCAAACTCCTAAACGAATTGCATTTAGTAACGCACTTCACTCGCTGTACGTCCAGATCCATCTGCGTGCTTGGATGAGCACAGCTCCAAGTAGCGAACTCAACAACAGAACCTCGGGTACTTAGTAGCGAAGGTATCAATACTCACAATTTGTTATATTTTCTGATACTTTTTCTTTATTGTTAGTGGGGTGGGACTAAGTCCCTTGTACTGCGGCCACTTCTGGCCTATTGTACCAGCCCCAGATGATAGGTGAGGGTGATTGTGGAGCAATTGGTGGAATGAAGATTGGCAGGGGAAACCGAAGTACTCGGAGAAAACCTGCCCAACGCGCCCCTTTGTCCACCACAAACCCCACTTGACCAGACCCGGGTTCGGGAAGCCAGCGACTAACCGCTTGAGCTATGGCGCGGCCTTTTTCTGATACTTACGGCTTCTTTCCATATGCACCCCCGTGTACTGCTTTCAACGTTAAAAAGCGAAAAAAAAATCTTCTCACGACTTACTGCAATTATGTTCAGGTTTCACTGCATCGCACTCCGGCAACTACGCATATAACAGAGCACTGATATAACTTGCCTTCTTCTGGCATTCCACATGTTTCGATGTTGGGTTCACATTTCTAGACCTGGCAAATTTGCTAAATTATATATCAATAAGTATTACGCCTTCAAAAAAAAAAAAGGCAAATAAATTTTCTCTGTATTGAAATCTAGGTACATGTATTTTCTAAAACAATTTTACATGAGTGAAATATACATGGAGGTCTAACTGGAGCAACAGCCATACTTGCATGTCGCAGCGGTGTGTCTGTTCCCCGGTCCGAAGGTCACCCCGATGCCATACGTTTGTTCTAAACCTGCCACTCCCGGTTCCAACATGGTGGCTGCGCGAAGTGTTCACGTACGAGAAACAGTAACGTCAATTTAAAAGGACGCTGAGACGCGTGACGAGGACTGGGTATATATGGTAGACTTCTGCTTGGTCGCGTCTCCCAATATTTTGTATAAGTTGAGGTTCTTACAGCAGTGATTACGAAGACTTCTATCTCCTGGGGTGCAACACCGTGTAGTCCGTTGAAAGTCAGCCGACGTTTTGGAGGAACACGTCGCCTCCATCTTCAGGGTTGAAGAGCAACCCAAGGAAGAAACCGTCATGGAGAGGGGCTGGGTTGCTGGTTTCTTGCTCGGCTTACTGTGAAAAGGGGCAGCTTCCTCCGAAACGTCCGTTGACCCTTAATGGACTATATACGGCGTTATATCTTAGAAGGCAGAACTCCTTTGGCGCCAGCGAAATCACTGAACTTTATTTTCAATATAAACAGGGACCATTCTTTTAGCGGGTCGGATCTGCCCCGGTTCACTTGTCTTTGCGGTCAGTTAGTGGAGTCGGCCCAGCCTTGCTAATTGCTGCTGCGTCAATACGTTCGACGTTTCCAGCCCTCCCGTCATTTCGTGTCTTTTTGGGTTCCGTATTGATTCCGTATTTTTCTAATAATACTCATTTCCTTGGCTGCTGACACGCACCGTGCATGAGATTGAAAGTTATGCCAGGTTTAGTAATATTCGTTAGGAAGGGGGCAGGACTTCTTTTTCTAGCATTCGGCAGTGAATAAATGATTGGCCATGGAAAGCCAAAAAGAAGACATCTGTACCAAGAAAATTCCATCCGGAAATTACAAATCCTAATAAAAGTAAACGTTTTGCAAACCAAAACATTGATATTAACTTCGTTGCTAGGATACCATACCGTGACCTACAAGACGATACACAATATAGCATTCTGTTGCCTACGACTCCGGTACGCCGTGTGACTTGCCGATCACAGTGATCGTGGGTTCGAATCCCTCTCGAAGCATGGATGTTTGTGTTGTCATGCGTAGGTAGCGGCCTTGCAACGGGCTGATCCCCTGTCAAAGGACTCTTACCGATTGTATATAGGACTAAGAAACTGAGAAAGCGGCCAAGGTCCAAAAGGCTCTAGAGCCATGGACAGACAGACATCGTATGACTCATGAAGTGTGCCTAAAACAGTCTCCTTGCTAGCATGAAGTAGACTCAAATTGAACCTTAAGGCCTGAGGTTTACATGGCGATCAAAATTCAAAATTTTCTTTTAGCGGGTCATGATATAGCACATACTGGCTACGGGCTGGACGACAGGGAGGTCAGAGTTCGAGTCCCGTAGGGTCAAGAATTTTCACTCTTCCATGTCGTCCACACCGGCGCTGGGGTCCACCAAACCTCCTATATAATGGGTATAAGCGGCAGGGCAGTGAAGATGACCACTCACCTTCAGCTATTGCCGAGGTCATCCACTCCTTCGCGGTTTAGTGCTTAATTAGTTAAGCGCAGGGTCAACTTTACCTTTTCTGACATATCACATAACGATCAGCATGTATTCCAGGCATGGCAAATATGGCGAAATGTTTCTCACGGACACCCTTTCCTGTTCTTGGGACAGGCTTACGAAGAACAGAACTACTGCAACTTTCAGTTTTAGATCGATATCCCTACTAAGTTCATTAATAAAACATCCAAGCCACGTGGACTGATCTTGGGGAAAGCTATACTGCCACCCATATATATATTTCATACGAACACTGGTTACAATTTCCGTCTACTACAAAGATTTCGTGGATAAAAATGATGAATAAGGAAACAAATACTTTCGTTAGAACATTTCAGACATTAACTTTGAGAATAATGTATATCAATAGCTCAGTCGGTACAGTGACGGCCCGGGTTGGATTCTCGGAATGGCAAGATATTTCTACTCTCCGCAGCGTTCAGACCCGCTCTGGGGCCCACCAAGCCTTCTATATAATGGGTACCGGGAATGATTTCCTAGGGGGTAAAGAGGGAGGGGCGTGAAGCTCACCACGCACCTCCAACTAGTTCCAAGGTCAAGAACAATGGAGACATAGCTCCACACCCCCACGGCTTCATGGTATTGTGCTTAATTAGTTAAGCACTGTGACAACTTTGCCTTTTTTACATTATGCTGTAATAAACAAGTTACACAGACCACTCTGCTACACTAGCGCCTTCTGGTGACAGGTTCAGTGGCCACGGATGGAACCAGAATGTCCCTATATTCTGGCCACACACTGCGGTACTCTGCTACAGAGGCTGGCTCCACTAGCGCCTTCTGCTGACAGGGTCAGGGGCCACGGATGGACCCAGAATGTCCCTATATTCTGGCCACACACTGCGGTACTCTGCTACAGAGGCTGGCTCCACTAGCGCCTTCTGCTGACAGGGTCAGGGGCCACGGATGGACCCAGAATGTCCCTATATTCTGGCCACACACTGCGGTACTCTGCTACAGAGGCTGGCTCCACTAGCGCCTTCTGCTGACAGGGTCAGGGGCCACGGATGGACCCAGAATGTCCCTATATTCTGGCCACACACTGCGGTACTCTGCTACAGAGGCTGGCTCCACTAGCGCCTTCTGCTGACAGGGTCAGGGGCCACGGATGGACCCAGAATGTCCCTATATTCTGGCCACACACTGCGGTACTCTGCTACAGAGGCTGGCTCCACTAGCGCCTTCTGCTGACAGGGTCAGGGGCCACGGATGGACCCAGAATGTCCCTATATTCTGGCCACACACTGCGGTACTCTGCTACAGAGGCTGGCTCCACTAGCGCCTTCTGCTGACAGGGTCAGGGGCCACGGATGGACCCAGAATGTCCCTATATTCTGGCCACACACTGCGGTACTCTGCTACAGAGGCTGGCTCCACTAGCGCCTTCTGCTGACAGGGTCAGGGGCCACGGATGGACCCAGAATGTCCCTATATTCTGGCCACACACTGCGGTACTCTGCTACAGAGGCTGGCTCCACTAGCGCCTTCTGCTGACAGGGTCAGGGGCCACGGATGGACCCAGAATGTCCCTATATTCTGGCCACACACTGCGGTACTCTGCTACAGAGGCTGGCTCCACTAGCGCCTTCTGCTGACAGGGTCAGGGGCCACGGATGGACCCAGAATGTCCCTATATTCTGGCCACACACTGCGGTACTCTGCTACAGAGGCTGGCTCCACTAGCGCCTTCTGCTGACAGGGTCAGGGGCCACGGATGGACCCAGAATGTCCCTATATTCTGGCCACACACTGCGGTACTCTGCTACAGAGGCTGGCTCCACTAGCGCCTTCTGCTGACAGGGTCAGGGGCCACGGATGGACCCAGAATGTCCCTATATTCTGGCCACACACTGCGGTACTCTGCTACAGAGGCTGGCTCCACTAGCGCCTTCTGCTGACAGGGTCAGGGGCCACGGATGGACCCAGAATGTCCCTATATTCTGGCCACACACTGCGGTACTCTGCTACAGAGGCTGGCTCCACTAGCGCCTTCTGCTGACAGGGTCAGGGGCCACGGATGGACCCAGAATGTCCCTATATTCTGGCCACACACTGCGGTACTCTGCTACAGAGGCTGGCTCCACTAGCGCCTTCTGCTGACAGGGTCAGGGGCCACGGATGGACCCAGAATGTCCCTATATTCTGGCCACACACTGCGGTACTCTGCTACAGAGGCTGGCTCCACTAGCGCCTTCTGCTGACAGGGTCAGGGGCCACGGATGGACCCAGAATGTCCCTATATTCTGGCCACACACTGCGGTACTCTGCTACAGAGGCTGGCTCCACTAGCGCCTTCTGCTGACAGGGTCAGGGGCCACGGATGGACCCAGAATGTCCCTATATTCTGGCCACACACTGCGGTACTCTGCTACAGAGGCTGGCTCCACTAGCGCCTTCTGCTGACAGGGTCAGGGGCCACGGATGGACCCAGAATGTCCCTATATTCTGGCCACACACTGCGGTACTCTGCTACAGAGGCTGGCTCCACTAGCGCCTTCTGCTGACAGGGTCAGGGGCCACGGATGGACCCAGAATGTCCCTATATTCTGGCCACACATTGCGGTACCCTCCGGCACTATAAGAGGACGTGGGAAAAGACGTGAAATTCCTGTTTCGTTGCTACAGTCTCACCCACATACAAATACTTGGTAATAGGAGGTTAATGGTGAGCTTCACGCTCCGGCCGCCTTACCCTTTGTATAGAAAGCTGTGTGAGGCCCAGAGCCTGTCTGAAAGGGAGCAGAGAAGGTTCTCGGCCCGTGTGATTGGTCAACCCGGTTTGGATATTTCAGCAATGAGGTCAGTAACTTCGGGAAGGTCAATATGAAGTGACATTTTCATGGGTATCCACATGACATTAGTTCAGGGCTCAATTTCTGTTCCACAGATGTGGTTAGCGGTAAGTGGCTTAGCAATAACACGAACATTTCAAATTACGGTATTCCTATCACTGGTGTTCATGAATCCAGTCACTGGTTTAACCTAGTTTCAGGTGTGTATGTACATTTTCCTGTTATCTCTCACTGCGTATGTACTGATACGAGCCCAACAGAGCAGGGTGCCTTCCATTTTCCCTCTGGACGGAAACACTCCCAGTTTCCGAAACGTTGTGTTCTTTTGAATACTTGGCGATGGGAAAATTCCAAATATACTGTAACCCCGATATAAAGTCTCTGACACCTGCCGGGAATCGAACCACAGCCGCTGAGCTCGTCGCTATATCGACTGAGCTATTCCGGCTTCAGATTTTTTAGTAAAACTTGAAGTTTGTCACTGAAGTGTACACGAAGACGGCCTCTCATCTTAGTTTCTGCATCTCAAGTCAGATATTAAGAAATGGCGCCTCCTTTGCACTCTGAGGTTGTCATACATACGTGTACAAGAGACATTCGGTAAGTTTCGACTTAAGCTGACCTCGCAATGACACAAGAGACATATGGAAATCGATACGGCGTGCGTTTACAAGTGTAATAACAAACTTGCGTGTAGGAAGTAATGGATATTGCATCCTGCCGTTGTTAACCATGTCAGTGTAAGGCCAGTGCAAGCGGATTTTCATATATCGGGTGTCCGGATGAAAGGCATCCAAAATAATAAATTCATATCTCGGAAAGTAACTGTCATACACATATCCGGTTTATGTCATCGGAAAGGAAAACCCTGTAAGTTTCTTTCCTTTTCCATGCCCGGCTTACGCGCATGCGCCGCCACACTTCTGTCACCATAACAGGCATCACCTGGACAGAGTGATGGTTGGGAGATAGATCAATCGCTTGGCCTCCTAGGTCGCCAGATTTAACCCCACTGAACTTCTTCTTGTGGGGTTATGTGAAGAACAGTGTCTACCAGGTTAATATCAACGATCTGCAACACCTGAAAGCCCGCATAAGGGACGCTGTGGCTACGGTAACACCAAACATACTTCAAGCCTGGATATTTGTTGTCCCACCAAGGCAGCCCACGTTGAAATTTATCGAGAAAGTTATATACTCAGAAAGAACTTTGATAGTTTCCCTTTGTAGTGGTGTAACCCATAAATGTGTATAATAAAAGCTTTCTGATATATAATGATTTTATTTTGGATACCTTTCATCCGGACACTCTGTATATCTAACATAAAGGATACGAGCAAAACATCTCTTATGAGTCAATACTTCAAGTGATTTCCTTCCTTACTCCAAGGAACGCAGTCCTTCTTGAGAAATCATGAAATCCCAAAATCCAAGGTCTTGTTCACAATATCCCGCCAGTAATATCTATCCTGAGCCAGATGAATCCAGTTCAGAGCACTATATCGTATTTCTTTAAAATTCATTTTACTGTACGTAATATTTGAGGTTCCCACGGAGGTGACTATGATGAATTCCGTCTTCTGGGATGTGGCGCCGTGTAGACATTGTGTGAACCGACGTTTCGGAGGACAATATCACCTCCATCTTCAGACTGTCTGCAGCCACCTGCTCACGCTGGTTCTTCCCTCGTGGGGTTTTCTATACTAAAGATTGAGGCGACAGTTTCCTCCGAAACGTCGGTTCACACAAGATCTACATCGCACCACATCCCAAAAGACGAAATTCTTCATTTTAATATAATTCTTACATCTACGCCTGTCCCCCAAGAGATATCTTACTTTCACGTTTTCCGACCAAAATTGTGTATGCACATCTCACTTCCTCTGCTTCACTTGATGGCCCAAGTAAAACATTTCTGAGAATGCAAAGCGATGAAGCCATTCACTGCGCACTTTTCCCCGGACTTTGCTATTTCTTCCCTCGGGTCTCAGCCCCCCATTCTCAAACATCTTCAGTCTATATTCCTCTCTTAATGCGAGAGCCCAAGTATCACAGCCATTCGCACTGTTCCTCCCTTAGTCTGAGAGACCATGTTTCACACCCACAACAAAAATCTGACCATCTGTGGGCGGGGCTTCGCTCGGCACATTTCCAAGGTAACGAGGTCAACAACAGAACTCAATAATCACGACAACACAGAAATCAACTGGTCGACTCGGTGTCTTCTAGTCGGTACGCCAGGACCTACCTACCTCAGGGAGAGAAATGGCCGACAGGAGACAGAAGTCAGAAGACAGAAATGAAGTCTTTATTTCTTTTGGTGTAATTACAGTAACCTTCAGAGTGTCAGCAGTGTTCGTAGTTACGAAGTCCGTTTAAAAAAATACCGTTGTTTCTATTTTAAAAATACACAAGACGATGGATAATGTCCAGAAACATAGAACTTGTAGCAATATACCATCGTCACAAACTTTTGGATCTTATTTGTATGGACCTGGTATATATCTCAATTTTAGAAAATTTGAACGACTCAAGATCCAGTTGGAGAAGACTGCCAACCCTCTCACTTTTCTTACGAAGTGCAAGACTCGTGATATTGTTCCCAAAGGTCTCGTGTTGAATGCTCCATACCACAGGCACCGCTCTTCTATGATAACTTTACAAGCCAGCAAGGCCCCACTAAGGTTGAAAGTCTGTTTGGGTAATTGTTTAAACAATGTACAATTTTGTAAGATTTGAGGCTTTCACGGCGGTGACTATGAAGAAAACAGTCTTCTGGGATTTGGCACCGTGTATATGTGGTTTTAACCGACGTTTCGGAGGAACGTATCGCCTCCATATTCAGGGTAGAACAAAAAATATAAGAAATCTGCAAGCGAAGAGACAGTGAGAACCGGTAAAAGCAGACTGCTTTCTTCAATGTACAATTTTGTTTTGGGAATAAAATAAACAGAAATTTTGGGTACATCAGGCAATATTCAGTCAGTTACATATACTCGTAACTGTTAATACAAGGTACGCCACAGGTCTTGAGTTATCAACGGTTAACTAAGAGGTTGCACAAGTGGGGCGCATTTTTTTAATTTTATTCTAATTATTATTTTAATATTTTAATTATTAAATTACTTCCACTAATTCTTACTTACGTAACGAATTCTGTTACTGACGGTTTCATTCCATTTGCACCCTCGTATAGTAACGTTTTCAACGTTAAAACAAGTAAAATTACAGTTGCATCTTTTAGGGGAATATCGGAGACTACGTTAACAGTTTCTATGCTGAAATTAAATGAAATGGTACGTGCAACTAATACACAGTACGATATACAGCATTACTTTGCGAAAATCAAGCGAAAGCAATCAATAACCGCAGCCCGTTACAGAAACCTGTCCAATAACTCGGTCGGGAAATGATACTGAAACCGCAGCTCGTATCCCGGGATCACATGTCGCGAGGTGACATTACAGTGCAACACATGAAGGCGCGCTCGGCTACTGCTTGGTGGCCCTGTTTTCCTCTGGTGTTTCACTTACGTGTATGTTCACATCTTCAGAGCAGGCGATAACTGATTATGTGGCAAGTCTTTACACATTTCTCCATCAAGCTGATTCTGTTGCGTTATTAACAGTCACTCTTACGGGTAAGAGGTCTTCTATTTATCTTTAAGGACGCTTTCGGAATGTGTTTCAGTCTCCTTAGCTAGAGAGGAACAAGAGATATTATGAAGAGATTTTCGTCAGCGTAATTTTGGCTTTGTAGCTCCTAAAGGTTTGCTCGAAGTGCCTCAAGAACGAGATATATTACGAATGAATTTCGTCTCCGTAAGTTTGAAATGCCCGTTCTGAAACACTCCTCTTGAAGTACATCAAGAGGAACAGGCGATATTACGAAGAGATTTCAGGGTCGTAGGTTCGGACTGCTTGTTCCTGAAACTTGTGCTTGTATTATTAAGTTGGCGTCCCAACCCCCAGCCCGAACCATGTGCTCTCATTAGTATATGCCTGAAAACTTTGTGTTCAATACAAACAAAGCGTTCCATTGTGTCGCGCCGTAGGGCTTACAGTTTTCTTTCCGCGCAAGTTTGACGAAGAGATAACTTCTACATGTGTTAACATTGCTTTGTCTTCTCGGTTAGATAACACGGCGGATAAGCACCACAATCTCCCGCTTTGCTAAGCTGCCGACAACTTCTGACAATAGTGGTACACGTAAACTTACCTCTTCGCGACTTAGGAATTCCAGCCACTCGGTTCAGGCACACTCTCTTCTTGTGACCAGTGTGGCGACAATTCTTCGGCCCACTTCTTTTGCAAATAATAATGCTTCTTCAAGACACCAAGAACAATTTTGTAAGATTTTCCCAAAGTCAAATTCTAACGAACACAGTTCATTGTACTGGAGATGAGACCAAGGTTTAGGCCTGAACTTAATTACGACTTAATTAAAAAGATCATTTGTTGTTTTCTGGATACCGCAAGCCATGCCACTGGAAAGTTGACTGCAATTACGAGAGTAAGATTACACAAAAATACCAACATACGATATATCGGTTTATGTAGCTATTTCCTACGTAATCTTTAAGTTACGTTATACGAAGCTTTAGTATATTGTGACATGACGCCCGAAAGCCGGAACAGAGAAGTCAGAATAAATGTCCATTACGTGGCAACGACTCGGTAAAAACCTCCCCTTGCCATGCAACGGCGCGGTAAACACGCCTCGTCAATAACAGAGGCTGTGTTTTCTGCGTGGTCCGTAATTTTGAGTGACGTTCTTACGGCGGTTGTTATGAAACGGCTTGTGACGCCGTGAAGTTCGGAGAGCCCGAAGGAGGAACACATCGCCTCCTTCGGCTTGCCGTATGCTTCTGATAATTTGTTTCGCTTACTTTCGACCCTGAATATGGAGTCAACGTTTCTCCGAAACGTCGTGACGCCTCAGAACTACATGGCATCACAACTCACGTCATGCTCTTCACAGCCACTGCCATGAGATCCTCAAATCCAATTTAATGACGGGAAATGCCCATGTCGAGGAATGAAAGCCTGCCATTAAGTCCCGTAACGACATCCAATGTCCTTCAACGCAATAACAAAAGCTGCAGTTCCAAAGTAGAGTGAGTATATTTTTGGATGTCAACGTAATTCTCAAACCGCTGCTATGCTGAGCTATATATAAATATAAACTTCCATCAGAACACGTCACATGTCACAAGTTTATCCTGTGTATTAAGGTACTTCAGGGACTGAAACAGAGCACTGAACATATATCCCTTGTGGATTCCATACGAGCAGCTGGGTGCTGTACTGACAGACTGACGGACGAGTGGCAAGCTGTATAATCATGTGACAAGTAGCAAATCTGAGCCCAAAATGGGAGCAGTAAGACTGAAATCCTCTGGTGGCCCAGGACATTCACAATTACGTCTCCAGACAAGATACAAAACAGCAGACTGTCAAGTCAGAGAAAAGGAACAACAATACCAGTCTGTCGACGTCACACTGGCTGTATCCTCTGTCTCCTCTCTTCTTGAGCGTGTGAAGAACTGAACACGGCCAGCAGAGATGAGAGACAACGGAAAGAGACCACTTCTGAGAGCTAGGCGCAGAGGGGAGAGTAAAAACGTAGCCGAACTTAAACAGAATGTGAGGGCATGGATTGGATTCAAATGGCGCTTGGACCATGGTCCCATAAAAGGCGGGGAATGTTATGACAACCTGAACGACTATCAATTTGCAAAAGGAAGGCGGACTTGGTGGGACGTTCAGCATTACGAAGCCGAGCGAATGGCGTAAACGTGACTAAAATTCGGTCTACACTCTCGCTCGAAATGGCTGAGCGGTGGGCCGAAGACGGGGCAGGGACAGGCCCTGCAACGGCAAGCACGCTCAAGTTATTTCAGAACCAAAACGGGCCAGAGGGCCCAATAAATGATGACTATCTGTTACGAGTATTTTTCAATAATGTCTCAATAATTTTTTGTTAATTCTCTTAGTGGGGGGTGGAGTCCAGCTGGGTCCACTCGGCACGGCGGCCACTGATTGGCGTATTGTAGCCTGCCCCGGGTGATTATGATGATTGGAGAATTTGGTGGGATTAAGATTGGCAGGGGAAACCGAAGTACTCGGAGAAAACCTACCCCAGCGCCACTCTGTCCAGCACAAATCCCATTTGACCAGACCCGGGATCGAGCCCGGGCCGCCGCGGTGGGAAGCCAGCGACTAACCGCTTGAGCCATGTTTCAATATACGCGGACAAAATTCGGAATCATATTCTGAGATGTATATAAATTGTTTATTGTTCGATTATGTGAACATATCGATAATTCCAGCTGCATTCATCAGCTGCTGTTTCGAACGGCCTGTATGACCGCGTTAATGGTAATCTGGTCGGTCGGTAGGGTAAATTGCTGGTGGCCCTCGCCAGCCATCAGTCCTGTCTCACGGCTCGTAAAGAGTCGTGAGTCTTAGTAATTTGGCAGACGTCTTGACGCGACGTGATGCGCCGCGCTGCGGCAACTTCTCCTGCTTGAGTGCAGAGCGCGCGCTAAGCACTCTGGGTATGCGGGGACAACTGCAAGAATCTTGCGCTCCTGGGGGGAAGGAAACAAGTCAATTCTACTCCAGCGCTTGACGTCACTCGACGTGTGTCCGCTACACTCACGTGTTGCAATGTGTCAATACTCCTTTACTCTTTAAGAGGTTTCCGGGCGGTTTCTTCCTCCCATCCACTCTACGTCACTAATAATATTTGTTCCTAAACTTCGTTACAGACGCTGCATTATCAGCAATTTTCTTGCTTCGGAGCTCCTTTCGTGAGATCTTCGCCGGTTGCTCCCAGTAATTAGCTGTCACTGCCAACATTTCTAGCCACTGTCTTCTTTTCAACTCATCTTCCTGTTGCTCTTCCGCTGAGTAACATAACCTCAAGTCTTCTGCGCATGAGCAATACAATCCTAACGCAGTAACTGCAAGCCTTCATAATTTATGGATCTCAAGTTCGCACGCGGGTGCTTATGGAGAATTCTATCTCTATGGGTTTAATAGCGTGTAGTCCGTTCTACGTTAACCGACGTTAGGAGGAACATCATGCCTCCATCTTCAGGGTCGAAGAATAAATCAAGCAAAAACACACATGAAGCATGTACCGAGCAGAGCTGTTCTCCCGAAACGTCGGTTGACTTTAAACGGACTGCATGACATTATATCGCACAGATGAGACAGTCCTCTTGCAGCGTACCTCCTTCCAGGCTTCTGTGGGGTCCCGCAGTTATGAACACATACCCGTATACGAGTGTGCCTCTGAATTACACAAACCGTAAAACATATTGTCACGTTTATTGGTTTGGCTGATCAGTCGGTTTATTGGAGGTTCACCAGGCAGAACTACAAATAGCTGATCCAACTCAAGGCATGGATGTCTGTGTGCGTTTATTCTGCTTTCTTCATTCTGTGACGGGCTGATCCCCCGTCTAAGGAGTCCTATCGACTGCGTATAAATCAAGAAACTGAAAAGGCGGCCAAGGTCCAAGAAAGGGCTGCAGACGGATGGATGGGTGGGTGGATATACACTTTCTTATCCGCTGAGAACATTTCACTGATCTCAGCAGAAAAGTGGGTCAGCCTGGTCTGTCAAAGAGAGACGCATTCTCTCCACTTGATGGACATTAACATACTTTAAGAGTGCTCTGGGTTTTAACGCTGTGTTATTCGGCAGTTCATCAACGTTTCGGAGAACGTGCCGTCACTATTTCCAGGGTTTTCAGGGTAAACCGGGCAAGAAACCAGAAGAAATAATAAACAGCAAGCAGGGCAACGTGCCTGCTGGGTTCTTACTTGGTTTATCCTATTAAAGCTGAAGATGGAGGCAGTATGACCCTCCGAAACGTCGGGAACCTTCTACCGGACAATACGGTGCCACATCACAGGAGACAGAGGTCTTCACTATCAATGCTGTGAGAACCTCAAAGCCATGAACAACACATTTCATAAATATTTCCGACACAATGACTGCACTGACATGTACGCTATTCGTACTCAAACGGAGCATGATGATTCGTGTCAGTGCATATCAAGTTTGGTTGTACTGCGAACTGAGAACACGGCAGAAGTGAAGACGAAACACTATGCAGATATGTAGGATTTGAGGTCGACGAGAGAATATTAAACGACGTTGCACACAGACAAAACAAAGGCGGAACGCAGAAACAGGATGCTGCAACAATACACATACTGAACTATATCCAGCGCATGCGTATAACCGTCGTCACAACTTCACAGAATAGTTTCTTTGGGCTGGAACACACACAGAGACATCGGTCGCACGATGTCCGTACGGTTCATGTCGCATCAAGCAGTAGAATATAAAGTGTAGTCTTAGCTTTCATACGTGACGACATGTGACATCTAACGTACGGCAGTCGGAGAGCAAAGAAATGTATTTGGTCGCTCTAGTGTAAAAAGGAGGTCGTACGGCAAAAAAAGTCGTACGACATTTTTCCGTACGACCGATGTCGCTGTGTGTATTCCAGTCCTTACTCAGAGCTTCCGCCCGCACCGGTATACGAACTCAGATAAGACGGCAAGGTCGTTAAGAGTAGTAACTACAACAAACCCATGTATACGAGGATCGATACAGATCAAGCGCAAGGCAGGATACCCAGGAAGTATCTTCAAAAGTCTCACTCCCTGCATAATGAACCCTTGTTTGTTAATTAAATTACCCCGGTCGTGCTTATCAAGTCTGGCTACTGCAGCCTCCCCGAAGAGACGTGAAGACATGAGTCATGTCGCTATAGAGGGAGTTCCGCTTGCGACCGCGGGACTCCTCCACTCAGGTCGGGCAGACCCATATATAGCACAGTGCCTGAGAGACCTGCACTACCGCACACCGACGGCAGTGACATGTTACTTCCAGAACATCTTGCTGATGCCTTAGTATACAGAAATCAATACATACAGGCCTATCTCCGAATGGCAGTGTAAAACAATGAATACAGCACATCCCATAACATCGCAATATTACTGACACGTCCTTTGAGGAGGAACTAAGAAATGCATGTGTTGTGGCACTGTAAATATCACAATCTCTAAAAATTGTTAAACCCCGACTAATTTCACATTTTCCTACGTAAGTCCTCTGTTTTTCTTCTTCCTGTAGTCCTCGTATTAATATTAATTTGAGGGAATAAGCGCGGTACGACTAGCAGACGCGTGTTTGAGTCTCGAAGCCTTACATCTCTCTCTCTCTCTCTCTCTCTCTCTCGAAGTTCAATGCAAGACTGGGATATGTTCATGCTGGTGCTTTCAACTGGGAGATTCGTTTTACCTTTCAAGGCGCGTGTAGAGTTTCTTGTATGGGAAAATGTTAGTAAATATTTCTAGAGCACTGACTTTACTGAATGCGTACAACTAACAAACGACAGACCTGTAAATACGTTACATAACAGCGCTTTACAAACACTGAAGTTACACATCTAGTGTCTCCTCTTGGAGACTGTAATATTCTTCTGACCCACTTCGCTTGTGTATTAACGACCTGTCCAGTTTGCCGTATCCCAAAACAAAATACCATCTGTACCGGATGAAACCGCATATGCATTGTTTCATACTCGTCACGGAAACAGCATAACACGAGAATATTGACCGGCTCAGATGGAGGTGCGTGTGTGTNGGAGTTCGGCTATTTGCTCTTCAAAGTACATTTAAAAGAATAAACTTGAACTGGAGCGTCGTGGAATGTATTCTGAAAATACTGGGCCCAAATTTCAGTATGTATAGTATTGTCACGTGTTGGGTGGAACGAGTGACGGTGCCCCGGGCGAGATTTGAACCGGGCACTTATGGTCTAAAGTCACAAATGTTACTGCTTGCGTCAGCTTGCTCGGTTTCGTGGGGGTACAATCGGCTCATACATGGCGGTAAGGTTGTCAGNTAGATGGCGTTAGTGCCTAGAAGCCTGTGCTCTGCATAGCAGAGATAAATAAATCAGAACCGTGAGAACCTCAAATGCAGTAGCTTTTCTATTATTGACGGCCGCAGCCCCGCAGGGCGATATGACCTGTAATTAGCAAGATGGCGTTACGTATGAAACCGCAAGAGAAGAAACAGCGGAACGCATGTCGCTTCACACAGTACGCAGTACACGGTGTCCTGGCAACCACCAGAAAAGTGGAACACAAAGGGACATATGAAATGAGAGCGCGGAAAACGTCAACCAACATTAATCTGCATCCTGCAGCTGCAACGTTTCTGCATGTTCAAAAGCATGGAACACGTCAAAACGTAACTATTACTCTACAGCTGCAGTGCCTTATTATAATTACGTTTCGAGCACTCGAATGAATTGCGCGAACTCCACAGTGCGTAAAAACTGCAGGGTAAAGACAAGGTCGCCCTGCCAGGGCGGCAACTTCTCCGACATCACTGTTATGCATGTGGTCTAAAGATGAGGCTGAAGAAGGTAATTTTTACGCGAGTTAAAACAGACCACCTCCTTTATGCGACCACAAGTTTACAGTTTCTTGCCTCATCAACCGCATAGGTTACCTCGCGTCGAATTTTGCTTCACGGTAACGACGCGGAAGCAAACAACCGTGGCCCGTCTTAAGATATTGCTGTCTGGATCAGCTGATGACGAAAATGTCGAATATGAATATGTCCCCAAATTTCAGTAGTAACACGACCCGTAAACATGCGCGTTACACTGAATAGTTTAGCCATGCAGGATTTCATAGAGAAACATAAAATAAACACCTGTATCCTATCCCTCCATTAAAATGCACTTCGCGTACACCTGCAAATATGCGTTCAGATAATTGCTAAATGCCCATACGATATAACTAAGGGCATCTTTTAAGCGGCCTCCGTAGTCTAGGGGTAACGTTCCCACCTCATGACTCAAGGTACGCGGGTTCAAACCCGGCGGAGGTCGTGGAAATTTTAAGGGCGGAAAAATTCAGGGAACAAGTCCTCCGGAAGGGACTTTAAGCCGTGTGTCCCGTGTCGTAGATTTACGGCACGTAAAAGAACCTCATGTCTCTAGGAGACCTCTGAGCTAAATTACAGGCCTTTTCCCGCCCAAGTAGTCTCCAATGCCTCTGGTGGATGGGGGAAGCATCAAGGTACCGGGGGCCGACCTCGTTGGCTCTACGGGGTGTAATGGCACACACCGTTACCGGTAGGGTATGGCGACAGTAGAAATTAAAAGGGGGACGCACAATGGACCAATAACTGGTCTAAGTGCATGGGGAAACCCACCCCCTCTCATAATACATATAATACAAGGGCATCTTTTGGGGGGGAAGTTTGCAACTATGACCAAAATATTAATCTCTCTACAAAGACCCGCGAGACAGGGCGCTGAGCATTCATACAAAAGAACATTACGTAACACTTCTGAGGCAGGACGTAGCGTGTGCACGTGGTTCTTCGAACGCCTTCGCATTAACTACAGACAGACTTCCAATTCCTCCTTGCAGTATAGAAAGAATAGAATATGAGCCTTGTTCATGGCGACTGTCGTGTCTCAAAGTTGATCTTCATGATTCAATAATGTTTTGTTAGGTCTCTCGGCGGCTCCAATCCGGCGTACGGTGAGCTGCGTTACCAAGAAAACACTTCACATTGCTGGAGTAATCACAGTGTCAAAACATTTCCCCGACGGATGGAATCAAACGCCACGAATAAATCTGAACAACTACATTACCCCCCACCCCCACACACTCGAATCGGGCCTGACTTGATACAACACTCGGCTCAAGCCATTACGCAGAGAAGGCAGCCCAGTGGGGATTTCGTGATCAGTGGCGAGTTCCATGTAATTCAGGTCGCCGTGGAGTATCTTAAACCGAAAGGAAGGAATGTGAGTAACATATCCTTCCTCTCACAAAACATCCTGATCGTGGGAAGTCAAGTCCTTCGTTGAAACACTTGTCCTCCTGCCTTGAATGTTACTGCTCCGTCAGTTGAGATCTCTATCAGGATATCCAACTTAATTACTGGTAACATCTCTCTTCACCGCGCGATGAGTTCACTTCGGTTCCGGCAACAGTTTGGCGCGCCGCACTGGAGACAAGTGAAGGGGCGGGTGGTTATTCACTCTCAAAAAAAGGTAAGCTAACCACTATGCCACGAAGACGTACGGGAATATGTAGGGATAGCTCCACCATTCTTAGCCTCAACACTAGAGGAAATATGTGGTAAGCTTAGCGCCCCTACCGCGTTCCGATTTCACTGGATAAGGGGTTGGGTGGGCTGTAAAGCCGGTCTGCCAGGAAGCGAACCCCTGCCATCGAGCCCACCACTACACAGACTCATGTGCCCCGTCTCAGTTCTCATTCCGAAGCGTTTACCAGTGTCTGCTACTGCAGTCCCATTTCAACCACAGGTGAAGTGCGCTCTTCCGCGGTTCTCGAGGAAGCCAAGACTTTTCGTTACGAACACACTGACTGCGCTGGTGTACACCCCACCTCAGAAATTTGTACGGCTCAATTCTGGTATTATTTACAGCGAATTGACAGGACGAAAAATACCGTCTACCCTAGCGAGACTTCATACCAAGTCTCGTGAAAATGAATCAGCCGGTTAAAAAAATTTCTTGGGTGCCAACACAAAATAAAATCATACACAAACGAAGTTTTTCTTAGTGAGCACTTGAATCAGGCTGAAAAGATACGAAGGGTCGCCCTCCACTCACAAAGCTCACAACTAAACCTGATCCCTTGCAGGAAGTAGGCAAACGACCATCTGAAAATGATGCGCACACACACAGGGAACTGTCGCAGGCAATGCCGGTGCTCCGTTCTCAACTCGGCATTCATGAAGCCGACCACTCCACTTCATCTACCGCTGAGGTTCAAGACACCTCCGCTCCCTCACACGTTTCTGGGCACAATGTTTACTAATTAAAAGCGGGCCGGTCACGGTAGCCGAGCGGTCTAAGGCGTGCACTGTCTTCGCTCGCTTGGAAACCGGGATCGTAGGTTCGGATCCCACTCAGGGCATGGATGTCTAGTTTGTGTGTATGCGTTTTTCTGTGTTTGTGTACAGGTAGAGGCCTTGCGACGAGCTGATCACCCGCCCAAGGAGTCCTACCGAATGTGTAAGATCTAGAAAAACCGAAGTGAACGGAGAAGTTCATGGAGGTAGGCCTAGGCCCACTGGGGCTGTAGTGCCCAGGGGGAAAAAATTAAAAGCGGGGACAAATTTACATCTACCTTTACCTTCACTTGCTAGATTATGTGATTATTTATCACCACTTTACTTCTCGCATTTATCTTTCCTATCACAGCTACTGCCTTTGTCTTACTGACAACTTCAAATTACGCTTCACAGCTACACTGTTCCCTTGTCACGACCACTATCCGTCTGTATTTGGGATTAAGCCCTTTGCTAAAGCTCATAGCGTGGTGTTTTTAATTAAGCACAGAGACAAACTCAACAGGGCTGCCAACGCAGCGGCATGCACACATTTACTAACGAAGTGAAGTGTTTATTCAGATCTGAACACAGGTAAAGCACGAAACAGACCACAGACCAGTAACAGTGGATCCTTCCTGTTGCAAATAAGCCTTTATACTGTAATCGTAAACAAACACTTGCTGGAAGACAGATGAACAGTTATAGACAAACACACACAGGCCTACGGATGGGGGCTTGGTGCAGGCTGGTTTATACATGTACATAAATAATTAATTACCGGATACTGTGTGCTCTTGCCGCAAAAACTTTTTTTTCGCATTTATATCACTGCCGATATACATCAAGAAATTACGACATTCTGACGTGGAGTAAACCACGGCCCGCGGAGATGATCACGTGATTTCTTATGTTCATAATACAACCCTTTATAATTTTTACAATCTAGCACATAGTATGGATGAAAACACTGTCATGTCTAGGGGGTTCTTGTGTGACTAATAAGACGGAGTTCTGATTTGATGATTGGATTTATTGCGCCTTATACAGTGACACAACTCGGGACTACAGGCAGTACAGCCCTATCGCTATTCTGCACACTTCCCAGCTCACCGTTACACGCACACTAGGACTCTCAGTCTTCACTAGTCGTATCCTGGCAACGGATTTATCACAGTCTGTCACTTCAAATCACACATGAAGCCTTCTTTTCACGGCCTAATTCCTTTCTTGCCATTATTCTGCAACTGACAGTTGCGAAGACTTGACTCAGTTCATCTGCTCACAAGCTCTTATCCTGGCAGGATGGCGTCTCGAAACTCGACTCGACTACAACTTCTCAAATTAATCCTTCTTTATAACCACTTTGCACGGACCGTGCACAAAAAGGTCTATCTGCTGTTAGGAAGACGTGTTTACAGAGCCGTTGCATAGCAACAGAAGTTACTTTATGGTTCCTTGCGTATTCGTTGCGGCGGGAATGTGTTTAAGGAGTCGTTGCCTAGCAATGAACGTCTATTGTGACTTTACTATTCTGGCTTTCGGGCGTCATGTAAAGACCAAGAATGTGATAATGTGCTGCATGCCTCAGAAAGACAACTGGCAATGGGCTAACGATGGAACGATTACTAGAATAAAACGGAAGGAACTCGGACAAAAGGAACAATTCCAATACCGCCTCATCCATCCCGAACCTCACATTAGGACACAAGGGACTGAACCAGAGAATCCGAAGTAAGTACCCATGTATGCAGACTTCAGCAATGAGACGATTTTTTCCAAGTCCTATAATATTAAAAAGGTATAAAACTCGCATCGAAAATTCGATGTAAATTCATGACTTCAGCCCCCTTAGTGCAGGTACTAGATCTGATAAGTAACTGGGGTAATTCAGCACAGACAGAACAGCTCTGAGGCCGCGTCATACCTTCAGTAGGCAGGACCTCCGGTGTGGCGACTTTTGTTCTTATCTTTGCTGCGAAACCAATGCAGCTATGTTGCAATAACGTAACCAACTATTCCACTGTTTGGTGACGCACCCCAACGATACTGGGAAACCAGCGTAGTATGTGGTACATGAAGACGTATGGGGGAGTGGATGTATAGACCCACGTTTTCTTGACCTCGGCATTAGTTGGAGGTGAGCTGTCAGCTTCCGGTCCGGCCTCTTTACCCCCGGTACCCTCTGGATAGGAGGCTGGGTGGGCCCCAGACACGGAGAACAGAAAATGTTGCTCCCATTGGGACTCGAACTCCGACCCCTCGGTCGGAAAATCAGAAAGAAAAAATAAGTTCGATCAGGATATTTGAACCGGACGCCGACTAAGTGCGAAGCAGGGGAGCTTGCGGCTACGCTGCGGTTCAACACCTCCAGCAAGCCAGTAGGTCAGAGCTTCACCCACTTACACGCAGCAGTAGCTAGTGACAGGAAGCGCGTCTATTTCTGAAGTACTGCATTTGGCAAGAAGATGTGGGTGGGAGGCAGGGGGCGTAATAAATAACTGAAGAGAAATGTAAATACAGCAATCGCTCAGCATAAGCTGGGGCAAGGGGTACTGACGTTCCTGAAGAATACCGGGACTGGCAAGAAACAGTACCGAACGAGCACTTGAGAGACAGGCAGATGGGAGAATTATAATAAAATTAATGACACAGAAACACGGTGTGAGGATGTGGGTTGGACTACAGCCCTAAACCAGAAAATGTGCACATATTTTCTTCCGCGTGTATACAAATATGACCTGCAGATACCGGAAACAATATACTGCGGTTGGCGAAACTAGATAAAAGTAAAAAAGGGCGGATATTCGAAATCTACGCTTGGAGATGTACTGCACTTACACGCCACCCGCCGATACCCAAATTCTACGGAAAGGTACGACACGGCCACCTCACCCACAGACAGGCAGGCTGGCAAATGCGATTCTTACACGCTAGTCTCCAGCCTCTACATGCAGGTAGGATTTGCGATTCTCAAAGCGGTCATTATGACGATGCAAAGCCGTGTACTCCGCTGGGAGTCAACTACTGTTTCGGAGAAACATATCGTCTCCATCTTCAGAGCATACACTAAGAGTGATACTAGAACGGCTGATACATGTGCAATGCATGAATTTGTGTTAGTAACAGCTATATACATATATACACAAAAAGAGTAATACCAGATGAGGACACAGCTTCATGTACGTGAATATACACATGCTCAATCAGCACAGCAACGGGCTATGCTCTGGACGGTCCGGGCTCGATTCACGGCAGTGCAAGATTTCTGCACTTCACAGAGTCAAGACCGGCTCTAGGACCCACGCAGTCTCCTGTCCAATGGGTACCACCCCCTTTCCCCGGGGGTAAAGCTGGCCACTCACCCCCAACTAATGCAGAGGACATTCACAATCTTTCAGAATCGTCTATCTCTCCGTCACCCAATTAAAGGTTGGGAGGCTCCACAAACCGGAATTGTGCTTGGTTTCATGAAACCTGCGAGGAGCGCAGACTGAGCTCCTAATTCTAACGGCCTCGCGTGATAACTCAGAATTACTGTGTTTTGGTTCGGATTCTAGAAACCAGAGCCACTGGGTCTGTTTCCGTCCTCAGGTGA
This sequence comes from Cryptotermes secundus, assembly GCF_002891405.2. Classification (NCBI taxonomy): domain Eukaryota; kingdom Metazoa; phylum Arthropoda; class Insecta; order Blattodea; family Kalotermitidae; genus Cryptotermes; species Cryptotermes secundus. The sequence goes on along the minus strand of NW_019730103.1, from coordinate 202,244 downwards.
CGGGAACCGTAGGATGGACAGACTGGGCTGTTCAGAACGGTGGCGTTGGTCCATGCGACAGGCAGTAACGGGAGGCGGGGGTTCCTCCTCGGTTTCCCTTGCAAGTTCTCGTTCCACCACCCGCTCCACACTCACTGAAGAAAGCCGCACTATCGGGCTCTTCATACTCTGGCTGTTGTGCTGTTGAGGTCCTCAATACACGAATGGGGTAGGTAGCAGGCAAGATACAAGATTGCGGCCGAGCACCTGGAGGGAAGACACCACTTGGAAGACCCAAGTTTAGATGAGAGGATAATATTAAAATATATCTTGGAGAAATACGATGTGTGGGTGCGGACTGGATTCATGCGACGCGGGATAACGACAATGGGTGGGCCTCTATGAATCTCGGGGATTCCACAAAGCGCGAGGAATTTCTTGACTATTCGCTTCCCAAGAGAGACTCTACCTTCATATGGACTGCAGAGACTACCTTTTATACCTGACCTGAATGTTTAGAAAGTTGATGTTTTATTCCATCTTTATTTCACACTGAAAACGGACCGAACGGATGTACATTTCAGTAAATTATAAATTGCTATCATACAGACCTCCGGGGTGTGGCAGACGGAATGCTAAAAGACTTCTTGGTGCTATAAAAATATACTTCATATGTGATGTAGGGCAGAAAAAAACAGGTCACCTCAGCCTGTAATTGCAAGTTGCCAAGACAACCCAACCATACCCGCTTCTCCCCAAACCCTTACACACACAGGGGGTAGCGTCAGTCGGACAATTACACTGCGCAAAGGTTTCAGACCATGAGATGAAAGCAATGTGACATATTTCACTTAAGTGAATTTGTCACTGCGCGTAACTAATTCATGAATCACCATGCAATGAAGACGTATGGGGGAGTACAGGTGTAGCTCCACCATTTTGGGCCGTGGTATTAGATGGAGGTGACTGATCAGCCCTACCCTTCCGGAAACAGCCATGGTACCAACCAGACATGGCCCCAAAGTCGGTATGGACGCTATGGGAAGGGAAAAATCTTGCCCTTGTTGGGAATCGAACACCGTCCGTCCACCATGCAGCCCGTCACTACACCAAGTGAGCTATCCCAGCTGTGACGTATTTCATTACTGACTATATAAGCTTATGAATATACCCTGATTTATCTAGTCCCTTGTACTGCGGCCACTTCTGGCCTATTGTAACAGCCCCAGATGATGGGTGAGGGTGATTGTGGAGCAATTGGTGGAATGAAGATTGGCAGGGGAAACCGAAGTACTCTGAGAAACCCTGCCCCAGCGCCGCTTCGTCCACCACAAATCCCACTTGACCAGACCCGGGATCGAACCCGGGCCGCCGCGGTCGGAAGCCAGCGACTAACCGCTTGAGCCACCAAAATCTTACATCTATTCATCTTCTCTCCCGTTCGTGTTACGTGCCCTGCCAATCTCATCCTCCTTGATTTCATCATTCTAATTATACTTCGAACAGAGTACAGGTCATGAAGCTCCTCATTATGCAGTTTTCTCCAACCTCCTGTCACTTCATCTGTCTTCGGTCCAAATATTCACCTCAACATCCTTTACTCAGACACCCTCTATGTTCCTCACTTAATATCAGAGACCAAGTTTCACAGCCATACAGAACCACAGGCAAAACCTAGTTCTAATTATTCTAATGTTTATGCTTTTAGGCGGCACGCGAGAAGACAGGTCACGAATTCCTTGCGCTCGAATAAACACACGTACAATAATACTGGTGCATTATCCGGTCCTCCTGCTAGTCCACAAAGTGCTGACTGCCCAGTTGGTATCCCGCAATGGTGAGAAGCGGCTGTGAGGCATCCACTGGGATTCGAACCAATAACATTAGAGTTGGCGATGGCCCTCTGAGGAGGATTTCTGTACCCCGCGGATTCTCCAGTGAAAGCTAAGAACAACAGAACACGGGCAAAAGAGGCGAGGAGTATTCAAGATTCCAAGCAGATTCACTCGTCTAGACTTTACTGGAAATGACTCACGAGACGAGAGCGGTGAGCAGGTTCATATGGATTCGAATGTGTACCGACTGCAGATGGCTTCCGCTCTGCTAGACGAATGACGTGACAACAGCACGACTGCCCCACTCCCCTCCGTTCAGGCGGGAACAGGCATTCTCACCAACGTGTTAGCAATTAGCTCAGTTACGGAAGGGCTCAGCACAGACGCCGGCTGCACGGTCTAAGGCAAGAACTGTCTTCGCTCGCTCGAATGCTGGGATCGTGCGTTCGAATCCAACTTGAGGCATGGATATCTGTATGCGTGTTGTTCTGTATGCAGGCAGCGGCCCTGTGACGGCCTGATCCCCCGTCCTAGGAGTCCTACCGACTGTATATTGGATTAAGAAACTGAAAAGGCGGCTAGGTCCGACGAAAGGACGATAGACAGATAGATACACAGACAGACAGATAGACAGACAGACCATATAAGCGTAATGAACGATACGATGTGGGCATAAAAATCTTATCTACTTCACTTATTACGTAAGTATAACGCGACTAAAATAAGCCAAACGTGCTTGCTCTATGACCTGAACTCCCTATTATAGAAAAATCAATATTCCTAGGCCCATGAAATTCTGACGAGTCTATCGATCTGCTGTATAATTTAAACTTGAAACTTTGTTTCGCTTGTAATGCGTTTAACGACAGTCAGTAGCTCACAATACAGCTTCGAATAATACGTCGAAGGTGCGCGGCCGTGGCCTATTACAGGATGCTTTCCCTACGTTTGCGCAGTGGGAGTGCAAAAGGAGTCAGTTCCGGCCAAGACTCTAATTAGTCTGTTAGAGTCGGCGCACAAATTGCATAACAGTATTTGTAAATTTACGGATTCGACTGTGAAATACGTAACAACGATATTAATTCAAAGGCTTCATGAAGGCAACATTCAAACAGAGACTAATACTAAACGTACCGGGCTGCTTACTGAATGCTATGTCCAAGAGGCTAAATATACGATTAATGCGATCTAATGTTGTTTGCAAGGGGCGTTCTCCCCAATCGCTTTTATCCCTTGGCATTAGTGTTACATAAAGTGCAATTAAACTGGATTATTATTAACTTCTATGTCTGTATGTACGTGTATTATTGTCCTTTGTCGCCATTAAATGGCACAACCACTGGAAATGAGCTTATTTTATTTTCCTCGCCATTTATTGCCATTACATAGACTGTTGTATTTTGTATTTTGTTCCTTAATTATTTTAGTGTATTTCTGTGTACTCGTGTTAACTTTGTAATTGGCCACTGTGCTGTTAAGTTTGCACGTAAATAAACACGAATTGAATTTAATATTTATAAAGATAAATATATATATGGGGGAACGCGGCAGCGTAGTCGGTTGAGGCACTGGACTACAAGCCGGAAGGTCGCTGGATCGAATCCCGATGGGGTGGATTTTTTCAATATACCCAATCCTTCCAGCCGCACTATAGCCCTGGGGTTAACAAAGCCTCTATCAGAAATGAGTACCGGGGGTAAAGGGTGGCCGGCGCATAAGGCTGACAACCTCACCGCCATCTATGAGCCAGTTGTCTAGAAAATGTGGGAGCCTCAACATCTCACAACCCTATGGGCCTCCACGGCCTGCTAGAGGGATAGTTTTCTTATATACATATATATTTGACATAAAATTGTGAGCATAAAAAGGTAAAGCTAACCCTGTAAAAGGCCGTGGAGGTCCATAGGCTTGTGAGACGTCGAGGCTCCCACATTTTCCTTGCGCCAAGAGCGTGGCGTAATCCCAGTCTTGTTCAAAACACACACACACACACAGATATATATAATACGGAGTCGGTACAGCTCAGTCGGTATAGTGACTTGTTATAGATTGGATGGCCGGAAATGCGAGTTCGAATCCCGGCAGTGGCAGGAGGTTTCTCTTTTATCCAGATCGCTTCTGGAATACACGGATCTATACATCCACTTCCCCACACGTCTTTATGACACAATCCTTAACTAATTAAACACCTTCTGTCAATAAAATAACAGCGCCGTGGAAAGTGACAAAACAAGAAACAACAAAGACAATTACCAAAGAGCAATAAGTCAAACAGGACACGCCACTGACCAAACTCTGCCTGCCGCGTCAGAAAACAATTTACGGACAGCAGTCATGAGGCTGAATGCAGTCTAAAACGAACTGTAAGGAAATGTGTACACACGCAGAAACCTGTGAACGAATGACAATATTACTGAACAAGTGTTCAGCATAAACATCCTGCAAGTAAAACCGCCCGATCAACTGAATAAAGGCGCAAAAGAATTGCTGCAAAAGCCGCTACCGGAATAACAAAGACATTTTTTAAAAATAACATGATAAAATATATATATATATATGTTATACTATGACTGTGTGACAGCGTTTGCGTTTTGGACGTGACACGGAAGCTGCAGAGACATGCAAACAAAATGCATGACAGTAGGAGTGCCAAAAGAAAAAAAAA
>NW_019730103.1:142397-196937 GCF_002891405.2 Cryptotermes secundus | reverse complement strand
AGGTGGGTGGACAATATTAGAATGGATCTTAGAGAGATAGGATGGGATGGGATGGATTGGATAGATCTGGCTCAGGATAGGGACCAGTGGAGGGCTCTTGTGAACACGGTGATGAACCTTCAGATTCCATAAAATGCTGGGAAATTCTTGAGTAGCTGCAGAATTTGCGGCTCCTCAAGAAGGGCTCAGCTCCATGAGTGAGTGAGTAAGTAAGTAAGTAAATAAATGAAATGTAGGTTCTTGAACAGTTTGAGAACTGTTCACTCGCTGTAAATGTGACAGTACAACCAGTGTTCAACAAACAATGCATTTGTTCTGTCCAAGAAAATGCGATGCACGATAACTATCACATTTGAATTGTCAAGCCTGAACAAGTATTCAACAACACGAAAGAACTGTTTTAGTACTTAATGACATGCATATCATGAAGGAACGCATTTCGATGGCTTGGTGTGATTCCACCGTGCAAACACGCGAAACTGGAGAAAGCAGAACCAATAACAACGCCTTAATTAATCGTTAAACACTTACGTCTAATCCCCCAGTCCATCATTATGAAGTCGTTAGCTGGGCAGCTCGACCGAAAAAAGGCGCCAACCTCGTAAGACTGCAGACGAACCGGTCCTCCCTCTCTCTCGTGAAGCGAGCGACTGCGATTACTAAGTACGGGTACTCACGTAAGCAGTAGTGCCAACCGCACATAGTAACATCCCCTAGAGGACAGTGCATAGTATGACACAGCCCGCTGAGGTGCAAGATTGATTATTCGAGACCGTTGGTTCCTAATCATTTCACGGATTCTTGAATTACTTTATGACATTCTTTCAGGATGATATAACCATTACACGCCGTGTTATAAAGCCAAATAGCAGGAAGTTGGTACATGAAAAGTTGAAAAGGCATGGATGCAAGCAGACGTGGTTTTATTAAAAGGTAAAGCTATTCTTCGTCGGTCACGGTAGCCGAGCGGTCTAAGGCATGTACTGTCTTCGCTCGCTCGGAAGCCGGGATCGTGGGTTCGAATCCCACTCAGGGCATGGATATGTGTGTGCGCTTTTCTGTGTTTGTGTACAGGTAGAGGCCTTGCGACGAGCTGATCATCCGCCCAGGGAGTCCTACCGAATGTGTATGATCTAGAAAAACCGAAGTGAACGGAGAAGTTCATGGAGGTAGGTCTAGGCCCACTGGGGCTGTAATGCCAAGGGGGGGAAGCTATTCTTGGGCTTAATTAATTAATCACCGCGCTATAATGACGACACATATGGAAGTGGAGGCATAGCTCCAGCATTCTTAACCTCAGTACTATATGGAGGTGGATGATTAGCTTCTCGCCAGATGAATCCAAATCATAGCATCCCATCCTATACATCTAAGGCCCATTTTAATAATAAACATTCTGCCTACGTACATAACTAGTAACAGTGATCTCTTTCCTTCTGGCTTTCCCACCAAAACTCTGTACGCTTTCCTCCTCTCCCTCATGCGTGCTACATTCCCTGTCCAACCGAAGACACCGACAGAAACATAAATTCGAAGAGATACGAGTGTAACACGACGCAGGCCGGTGGAAGTCGACTGACGTTTCGGACTAACAGCCTCCATCTTCAGGGTGTAAGTGAAGCCAGGAAAATAAATCGGTATAAAGCAGCAGTTCTGCTTGCTGCCTGCTTCACGCTGGTTTCTACACGCTGATACCCCATTACTCTGTATCATACTGACATCTGACGCCGTACATTTTGAACTGACAGCGTGATTAAATCATCACCACCTTCATGTGGTCTGTTCCGGCCTCTTGAAGAGGCCTTAAATGCGGGCGTCCTCCTGTGTTTCGTTTGCCTTCTGACACCTTAGTCGGTACAGTGACTAGGCTATGGGATGGACAACCGAGGAATTGGGGTTCGATTCCCGGTAAAGACAAGAATTATTTCACTTCTCCATAAGCCGATCTGGACGCTGCAGAGAAGAGAAAAAAATCTCGCCCCCCTCTGCAATACCGCTCCGGCCGTCCAGCCCGTAGCTATGTGGTACACAAGAGAGTAAAAATGACTAACATGTTATTTTGGGAGTGACACACAAATCAACAGGATGAATAGCCACTTATGGTTCTTTTCCCTTCGAAAGTAAGTCTTGAAAGTCGACTACTGGAGCTGTATCAGAACTTGGTGACAAGGCTAGACACGTCGCCACGTCTCCCTGGGGGCCCTAACAAGCGTTCATTACCGTGGTCACCCAGCAAATGAAAAGGAATACAGAAAGCAAGAACTTTCACTGTTCAGTGCCAGACTCTACATTGCAGTCACGTAAGTTTCAAACATACAGCGACCGTGAAACCAGAACCCCAGCCCCATGCATTGTGCGACTTCAGGCACAAACGGCATATGTCTCAATGCCAACCTAGCAACCCACGGTTACAAAGAAAAGACATTTCTCAAAATTTAGTCATAATTACAGTAACATCGTAATATGAAATTCCTAACATTGTCATCAGGCTCCTGTAATTCGTAATAAAGAAAAAAAAATGTTTATATTACGCAACATGTTTCCACTAATTCAAATTAATGGTCATAATATGAAGGTGAAGCTGTCCCTGTGCTTAGGCACTATGCCATGAAGGCGTATGGAGTGGACGTAGATCGACGTATTTCTTGACCTCGGCACTCACTGGAGTTCTGTTAGTTGGAAGACAACCGCCGGCCAGTGGACGTAAACACAGCTGAAGAACCTACGGCGTTGGAAGCCGTTACCAGGCGACAACCGGTGAAGATACATCAGCCTCAGAAAACTTAGTGTGCGCTGCAGTGCTGGGTGTGTGAATTAGCGACAGCGCTATAGTTACGATCAGTAAGTATTCCATAAATCGAATTGCCAATCCAAGCCCCGTATAGTCACTCATACACGTGACAATATGTTCATATGAGAAATTTTGCGTTGCGCACTTTTATCAACAAATGCTGGTTAGACTAACAGAAGTTAAAACAAAAGTGAGTGCTTAACAAAACGGTTTGATTATTTGCACGTTCGATGCGTTGCTTTCGGGATATTAATCGTCAAATACTAAAGGGACTTCGAAGTCCGCAAATATGCCAGGCAGGAAGGGGAAACACCTTACGAACGTACAGGGTCACGCCTTGCAGGGCTCTGCATGTTTATATTCAGTTACACAAAATGACATAAGGAAACAGGTGCTTCCCGGAGGCAGTTAAACAAATCAAGGAATATTTCAAATCTGAGTGCTCCCCATCATGCATGATTTCGAAAAATGCGATTTAATTTTAATGTCGTCAATTTACTTCAGACCGACTGGCATTAGCAGCGCTCACTTTAGTGCAAACTGTGCTGACCAACCGAGAAAGACTTAGCAGATTACTGCGTGGGTCTGCGAAGAACGAATGCAATGGCACAGGGAAACATTATGTTCGATTTATGTGCTTTCACTCTGCGACTTTTCTTCGGAAAACAGAAGCACGACATAAATGGGAGAATGCCTGCACATAAATTCATTGCCCAAGATACATGAAAGCGAGATCACTAAATAACACAGCATGGAAAAGCTTTCCCGTGCAAGACTGAATGCCTTACCAAACGAAAAGAAAAGGCCTCAGTCAATATCAGTCGATACAAGGCGCGACACGAAAACAGACGGGGCAATCAGTACGTTAAGAGGTGGCACAGACATGGAGTGTCAGGGGCGACCCAACTGCTATGCCACACGTCACTCACGCAGAGTAGGGTACAGCGTTTGGATTCTGCCCACAATATTTGCAACAGACTTGAACGGTTTTCCGTGTTTCGCTGCCAATAACCATCCTTCAGCTCGCTCCCGAGTTGCGCACGCAGTAACTCGCATACTCGGCCTTTCAGTCTCAGGACAAGCCTGCATCTCTCACTGCGTAAAACATTAAGGGGCACGCGGTAACGTAAGGTTGGGGCACTATGCTAAAATCCGGAAGGTCGCGGATTTCATTCCCGATAAGGTGGATTTTTACACCTGACATAAGCCTTCCAGCCGCACTATGGCCCTGAGGTCGACTAAGCCTCTAACAGAAATGAGTACTAGGAATCTTACTGGGGGTAAAGGGCGGCGGAAGCGGCTGACAATCTCACCGCCATCTGTGAGCCGATTGTCTAGAAAATGTGGAAGCCTCGACGTCTCACAACCCTATGGGCCTCCACGGCCTGTTACAGGGATAGCACTACCTTTTATTTTGTCTTTTTGCCTAAAACATGTACTTTATGTTCATGGAAAACATAATTTGTAGAGGGTATAGCCATCTTGGAAAATGTCAGAGTAGTAGCTGCAAGGGCCAGGGGCGGTATGATCGGTGTTTGCACTAACTGGCAATTGGCCCTGTTTCATTCTAACTACACCGTACTGACTGACAGCAGTGAACGTTTCGACGGCTCATACTATTGTCAACTTACATCCCGTTCACATATCCTGACAGACGTTTTAGACGCAGTTCCTCAGTTCCTGCAAACAAATGCCGGGATAGTACCTTAAATAGGCCACGACTCTCCCTTCCACATCCTTCCCACTTCGCTATTCACTCGACGCTTTAGTCATATTGCGCCTTCATGGAATGTGGCACTGTAAGTTCCACCTGGAGGATGGGAAACAAACCATGAAGACCAGTAGAGACAGCCAGTTATGGGGCCTCCCAAATGTGAAGCTGGCTTGAGGCCCACTCGGCTGTCCTCTTAAAACGTTTACTTCATTTTACCTAAATGTGTATCGATCCACGCGTATAAAAGGAAAAGGCTAAGTGAGAGGTGGACGCCTGGCATCCAAACCTCAGTATGAGGTAAAGTTTTCCTTGTGTTTAATTAGTTAAGCACTATGTCATGAAGACATATGGGGGAGTGGAGGTAAAGCTTCACCATTCCTGACCTCATCACTAGCTGCAGGTGAGTGGTCAACTTCACGACCCTCGTTGGGTGAGCCCCAGAGCTGGACTGGATGCTGTGGAGAGAAGAACAATTTTTTCACTGCCGGGAATCGAACCTACCTATCACAGCGGCAGTGCGGTCTAAGGCATGAACCTTCTTCGCCAGCTAAGACACTTGAATTGTGAGTTCGAATCCCAACCGAGGCACGGATGTCTGTGTGTGTGTTTATTCTGTGTTGTCCTGCGTGCAGGTAGCGGCCATGCAGGGAGCTGATCCCCCATCCAAGAAAGTCCTATCCACTGTGTACAGGATTAAGAATCTGGGGGGAAAAGTGGCCAAGGTCCAAAGGCTGTTGGGCCATGAAGCGAGAGACAGGAAGGGAATCGAACCCGAGACATCCAGCCTGTCATCATACCGACTCTAATCAAACATGTTTCAAAACATGATTAGTTTGTCGTATTAAAGTATGTGTACATTGAATAATTGGTGAAGGGCCCCATGAACCAATCCTTTTGGAACCTGGGTTGGGAACCAAGGAAGTGTTAAAATACTTCTGCTTCTGCAGGAAGCACTTAGGTGGCGCTCACTGAGAGAATGCAGAGTTTGTATGCAGCTGCTCCACACATGACAAATGCATTAAATCAACCTGACTATAAAACAATTCTACATGTGGCACATATTACTGTTCCAACTACGTCCGAACTCAGTGTTTCGTGCATGAACTGTGACATATGCTCTCTTCTATTCTGTGTACACAAGAATGTGTTCCAAAGTTAACAACTGAGAGTACTCTTTTCATCAATGATAAGAGGCAGCTGCAACCCCTTTCATTACTTCCTACCACTCTTACCACTTACGGATCCAATCCCTGAGAGCCCTTCAGCCTGCATATGCCCTGACTTGTCCTCTCATGCCCTACCCCAAGCAAATCCTTGCTATTCAAAACGAGGTTTGACTTTGTAAGAGGAAGGTCAACGTGATGCATGGTTCTGACAGTTCTTCAACTGTACATGAGAAACCTGACTACAAACACAGCATTCCAAAGTAACTTATTATTTATGCTTAAACGCTATACTAAGAAGATATACGAGGGAGCAGAGAGCCCCTGTGATCCACTGGGTGAGGGGCTGGGTGAGTTCCAGTGTCCCCGAGCTCAGGGAAGAATAGGAAGACATCTTGCCACTGTCTGAAATCAAACCCTGACTCCTCAGCCATCCAGCCTGGAGCCAGGCACTATACTGACTGATCTATAATGAATCTACTGGGATTAAAATACATGCAAAACAGTTTACGCTAATCCCCACACTTCCAAATGTTATCGTCTGCAGGTATGCCACGATTCGTTTACTCAATCTATATGTGCTCAAACTCTGAATACACACGAGTACTTCCAACATGTGGTTTCATTTACTTCATATCTCTTGTCTCTTAATATCAGAGAAAAATAAATACACAAGAGTTAGATCAAGGAAATAGATAAGACTATGTTGTGGGATCTTCCCTACCAACACTATTCGCTGGGGAGGTTTTGTTTAAACATGGTCTCATGTTTCCTTGAAAGTGTGCAGATACTCCACCCTGAAAGAGACTGGGTGTTTCTTGCAATATTGCAATACAAATATCTGTAATATCTCCAGGTATGAACTATCAGTCACAGTTACTTCATCACAGTAAAAGATATGTAAATATTTTATTTAAGCATCCTGTTGCATTACTGTAACTCTTACACACAATAAGTACAGTTCCATCAACAATGCAACTGTTTTTATTCTTTTCACTTTCCCTTTCATGACATGTTTTGACCCCAACCGGCCATCATCATGTGTCATCAAACCAAGTAGGTTCGTGTCGTCTTGACGGAGGGAAAAAGAGAAATAATAAGAGGGACGACACAAACCTATTTGGTTCATAAATTCCAATGAAATATTAACAAACCAATTACAAATATTTTAATGTATTGGAACAGCCGCTGTTGTTGTAAAGACTTTAGATTTTATACCCAATTGTATATTATTAATATTATATGTATTATTTTAACATTCAGAACATGTATTGTAATAGTAACTTTCAACTGTATTGACGTAAAAGTGTCCCTCTGATGATGGTTACACGTGAGGACATATATAAGTGAAATAAGAAAAATCTTCACCAGTCACACTAGACGGAACTGTTTACCTTTTCATGATATTTTAAGTGTGACGGATCAGAATGAAACAAATCAGATACTGTAGTTTTACTCCGGCTTTCATTTCAACATTCCTGGTACTGCAGAAATTTTCTGAAATACACTGGTTTCTGTTTAATACAGGTTACAAATACCATCCTACAATGTGAGGTCTGTGTCAGTTATAACATTACCACTGAAGAGAGAGAAAGCAAAACAGAATTAGCTAGAACCATTCAAGTCTTTGCCGAAGTTGAGAGACTGCACTTGTTACAGTCATGACTACAGTCACAGATGTTGATATGATCACTTCAAACATGTTTCCCTATTAACAAATAAATAATTTTGACTCACCACGTGATGAAGGGTGGTTCATGAGAATTGCAAGAGGGCACTCATCATCATCCAGTATGTATTCACGGTTATTTGTTCCTCCATGGTATTCTTTACTCTCCCCGTTATCGGCTGGTACTGCTGTATTTACCTGAAGTTCAAATAACATTATCTTCAGGAAAAGTAGCTCAATTTTCCTTCTAACGCTGAAGGATGGCATGTCTGAGAATAACTGAATATAGGCATATAAGCATAAACTAGAATGTAGGGTCATGCAATTTATATGACACTCTTTCACACAGAGAGGAAGGACATACACAATAATTTGATGAGAGAATAACTGAACGGATTCACGGATTCAAGTCATGCTGCATCAGTTTGCATGTCAACAGATCAACTGTTGCTGGAGCATTAATGAATGTCAGATTTATCAGTTTATTAGTGACACAAGTAACTCATTGCATGGCTTCATTATTTAGCGTACACAGGAAGCAACAATGGAGCTGCAAAACAGGAATACAATGTAAACTGTTCGACAAATTTTTCTTGCCAATTAATATTCAATTATAATAATTTCAACGGTATTTATACAACATTTAGCTATTAAAATACAATATAAATATTTTTACTTTGAGGACATTTCACTACACAGCCAGTATGAACTGCTTGTTCCCCCCAGAAAACTTCTTAAGAATGTTCCAGTCAGTCAAATGTGGATGTTCCCCATGTAATATACTCATTTTTTTCAGATAAGACATGTATTCCGTTTCCTGTGTGAGACTTCCACATTCTCCATTGCTGAGGCACTTGATTATCCAGCCTGAGGCATGTCATACTTCTCAAGTACTATTCCAAACAAAAGTTGGGATAGTACTTTAAACTTGGTCATGACCACTTTCTTCAATACCCCTCCCATTCATTATTCACTGTCATCAGATCATGTGATGCTGTACAGTCAAAGTTCCTGACAGTCATTAAATACAGTACAAGTAAACAAATACATGGAAGCCATGTACGGTTACTGAATGCAATGGACTGTTGAAGTGCTCAGTTTGTTTCAAAGTACTCGGTAAAATGAAAAAGCATAACTTGCAACAGTACTACAGTTGACACCATGTCATTGCATTTAATAACAACAGTATTGGAACTAGTGATTTTGTAAATGATCCACTCTGGCTAAGAAAAATAGTTGTTTATTAACTTGGTTAATTAACTATATTTCAATTTCTTTATTAAAACTGTCACAACATAATTATATCAAGGTAAGTGCCTAGTTTGGCTCTGCAAAAAAAAATAACTCTATTTCACGTATTTATGAACTACTTTCCTTTACACACTGAACACAAAAGAACACTGGGTTAAACACACCCACTTACTTTACAATTAGTTCCTAACATCTCTTTAGAGAACTGGAAATACAGAGTTAACCGCATGCACGGACACATGAACGCCCAGATGCTATGCTCTCATTTATCTCCAGCCAGCGTTCGCTGACTCTGTATTACTGCATATGTCACTCGTGTGGCACAGAACAGAGCCGTAACAGGCAGTCCGCTGAGAGTTGTTGGACATTGTCTGTTACTGCAATGCGGTTCACTTTCTTTGCTTCATCTGCAAGATCGCCTAGTGGTGTATCTCGTACATTTTGAGAATTGTGAACACTTTCAGGACAACATACTACAACATAACACTGTCAGAGGTCAATCTAAACAACCAATCCACCTCCTTTCCTGCCTAGGAGCAGCTGCTTCTTTTGGAGAGAGTGGGCTTGCTGTTGTCCTTCATTACATTTCTTCTTAACTTCCTTGATTTTCATTCAGTAAATATATGAGGCTTCTAGGAAACTGGGAGCAGACAAAGAGGAGCTATTACAAAAATAACCTGTGACTGTAATTTGTACAGTTAAGCAGTTCTCATCACCTTATATCACATCAGCAATAATAAGCAGCAGTCTAAAAAAGTTTGTCAAACATTTCAAAATAAGTTACAATGCCAATCGTGGCTATAAATTACAGGGCAAGGAATGAAAATTATGCACACTTCTCAAACAACTCATCTCTTCTTCAATATTAACCAGTCAAATTTTTTGTCACCTCGTCACGCATAAAATTATAATCTGGCAAGCTGTACTCTCATACCCTTGCTAATTAAAAAATATAAAATCTGCCTTAAGCAATAAATCAAAGAGTGTGAGGGTCACAGAAATCTGAATTTAGGTTCCTGCTTAAGAAATGTTCACCATCCAACAAGCCTTAGCAGCAGGTCCCTTAAAAATGGAGCAATATATAAACATAAATTCTAGAAAGACATATACTGAAATATTATTATAACACAAAACAAAAGTAGGAAAAAATATTCAGTATCACAGAACATTTACCTTTGAATGCAACCGAAAAGAACTACTTTATTTGGCTCAGATTTCTAATCAGTTTTATTAAAAACAAAACCAGATCATACAACAAATAAATTCTTCGTACACACTTTATGTACCACACAATATTAAGAAGAAATTCACACATCAGACTTAATTTGAACCATGTACTGATACAGTAAAGATGAAATTCCTAACTAGTTTAATCAAGGAACAGAGTCAGTTTTACTGTACAACTGTATTTGTCCCAAAGCAACCTTCAAATTTCTATCAGGGAGTTCTATTGTGCAGTTTGGTAATCAATGGATTAACCCACCCCACGTCCAAAACACCCCATTTATCTCAGATCCATTTTAATATTATCCTCCCATTTATACACATATCATTTTCATGGACTCTTCTTCTCAATTTCCTGAATAATATTTTGTATGCACTTCCCCTCTCTCCCGCATGCTACATGTCCCATTAATGTCATCCTCAACCTGTTCACCCTATTTATATTACAAAGCTCCTCATTACATTTTCTCCACTCTAATCTATAGTCTTCATTGTGGTAAGAGAACAAGTTTCACAACCAGTACAAGCAAAATTATTCCCAATGCATTCAATTTTTAAGAGAAACTTTCTGTTCAAAAGCAATGAACAGTAAAACATAAACATCATACAGCCATGCAATCAGGCATTTAACAGCAATGTCATGAATACATACAAATATGTCCCTCAGCCATCTCCAAAATGAATTTGAATCATTTATATTGTCATTTGTTAGTGACAAGACATGAGGTCTGTATTGGTAACTGGATTTATTGGTGCTTATAACTCTTACCTACAAATGACTACAACACCCTCACTAATTTACATGCTGTAAAAATAACTAAAACTACACCAAATACAAAGTCTCCCATTTGCCAAGCCCTTGCTAGGTAGCAGCTGCTAACAACAAAAATTCCTCACAGCCAACCATGAAATGCCACTGTTCACTTGCAACCCATGACTGACTGACTACTGCTGCTGCTGGTGGTTACATAGCCATTTTGCAGGCCACATAGAAAACCACATCCTCTGTTGCTGTCAGTATCTCTTGCGGCACAATCGTGTTTACTGTGCCGCTGCCTAGCACTGACCGCCTCTATTCATTCTACTGTTCCAGCTTTCAGCCATCATGTCACAATATCTGAAGTCATGAAGGAAAGGCAGTTATCCCAGTATCACAAGAAATGCATGAGGATTCACTGCTATAAGAAAGAGGTAACCACAGCTGTTATGTGAATATATCACCTCCAGCAACAAGAAACACAGTACATGCAGATTCTTACCTGCACAAGGCAGTAGTTGTGGGGGTCAATTTCTCTATCCAGCCCATATTTTGTGAGCATTTCTTTCACAACTTGCTGTGCTGTATCACGCACAGATAAGAGCAATGTTTTGTATGGAACATCAGGACAAAGAGACTCCCCATAGATCTTTAACGTGCCTCCTGTGTCTGGCCCTCCATCTTTGCTACGGAACTGTTGAAGCTTCCTCTCAAGTTTCTGCTGTCTACGGCGTCGCATGACGGCTTCAGGATTTGAAATGGAGCGTGTGAAACTGGTCTCTGGAAGTTCTGAAAATATGAGAAGTATGTTCAGTTTCCAATAATACTTTTCTTGTAATTCAAACCCATCAGTTGAAATTGGATTATCAGTAAAGTTCTGCACAAATATATCTTAAAGGTTCACAATTTACGAACACTCTCACAATAGGAGACACTCCCTGTACTTCAATGTCACTCTTCCACTGAAGCACGCACCTCCAATTCATATCTCTGTTGAATATAGAAATTAGAATTTTAACAGTTTTAAATGTGTTCAAGCATATACTGTATGGATTTATGGAGTTAATTATGATGCTGATGTTATAAACATAATGGGTCATAGGTGTGTAATTTTTGACTGTATTTGTTTTAGTTAAATGGGTATTTTATATGAAACGGTGTAAATACAAGTTTTATAGCAGGTTATTTTTTAAGTATGTCTATTAAATGAAATCTTATTAAATTCTTTTGCCCTATAATATTATTATCTATATTTATAGATTGATGTAAGTGTCTTTGTTTGATTGACTCATGCAATTTTGCGTATGCATGTTGATGTATCTGTATTCAGAAGGACTACTTCCACATCCTGGTTTGTTAACCTGTACGGATATATATATATATATATGGAAAAATAAAGAATGAATGAATGAATGAATGAATGAATGTGTTTCATAAAGATTTGGATAGAGTCATCATTATCGTCACATGTATTAGTTTATCAACTATCTTTAAACATCTGACTTAATTACTGTATTAAATACCTTTATCAATTATCCTATCAGACCTTTCTTTGTAAATTCAAATATTCCTTTCTTCATTTCATTTTCTACCATCAATCAATATTCCCTCATCAGTGTAAAAGTTCAACAAAATGACGATGCTTTATTCTACAAATAAGGCATTTTTGATAGGTATCGGAAACAAGACATACGGCTGAAAGGTTCTAAACAGGATATCGCCACAGCAGAAAAGTTATGCACGGAATCAGTGGCAGCACAAGAATATTACCTGGCGGTAAAAGGTAAGTTGTCCCTGTGGTTAACTCATTAAGCACTACAACATGGAGGCGTATGGGGGAGTGGAGGATAACTCAACTGCTGGTCATTAGTGTTTCACACATGTCTCTCTGTTCAGATAGCCTGGATCTTACTACATTCTAAAGTGAATGTCAAAGTTCACTTAGTTCTTACTTTTAGTGGGAAACACTTTTCTTCCATACATCTGAGAATTTCTTGGCCCTTGTTTTCACGGTGTTCATTCACTGCTCTATTTACACAATAAGAATTTGCAGGATGATGTGGCCCTAACTGCTTCATTTTTAATTTTGGTTTAGACCACAAGCAATTTATTACTTCTGTAACAACTTCATCCAATAGAGAGAAAGTATGCAGTGATTCAGAACCCACATTGACATAAGCAATATGCAGGGCTATTCGTCAGTATTTCATAGAGTTCCTGGTAACTGAAGTTTTACCTTTATTAAGAAACTACCTACTTTAGAACATTTGTGTTACAAAAATCTCAGCTCAAGGTGTTCATGGCCCACAACATGTACCACTGTTTTACAGTTCCCTTCATTTTATTAAAAAAAGCAATTAACTGCGCATTATCATTAAGGTGCCCAAGCTTTTATCTACAGGTTTCAACCCTCAAAAACACAAAGGCAGATTGTGCCTGTGGCACTCTACATTCAAACTCACAGGCAGCAAGTGATGACATAACTGAACAATAACCACCCCAGATAACATTCTATTACTTTTGAGTTTGTCTCATGGATCAACACCCCCAACTTTGCACATATGGGAAGTAAAAAGCCAGTTTGGTTACAGCAATGACCACACGCTGAGAGAATGGCGTAGGTGGGGAGGGGGAGAAAAGGGAGAGGTAAAAGACAAGTTCACAATAGCCATAAAAAATCTGTTTTATTAAGAACAGAGGAAAATCTATTTCCAGATTACGCTGGGGGATGACCCCACTCTTCTGAAGGTAAATGCCACCAGTGAATAAAATATTACATAAATACTGAGAAAATCTGAAAAGATTACTGGTAATGAAGGGTAACACAGATGAATAAAGAACAGATCTCATCACTAGACTAATGATGACAACGACCTACAAATACAAATACAAATATGTATAACACAAACATCTTGAAACTCACAACAAGCAACATATAAATTAAGATTTCATCTTAGCCTACTTTAGGTTATCCTCTTATCTGTCTGTGTGTAACCCCCTTAGCGCTGCAGGGCAACAGGAACAAGAATTTGGATTGGCCTTTCAGTACAGGCACCCTGACCGAGCAGACCAGTGGCCCCCCCTCCCCTCAGATGAAGATTGAATATTGTCTGTAGTGAACGTCTGCACAACACATCGGACCGGACCGAGGCAAAAACACTAAGTGTAACACCCACAGGATTTTTGTTTCCTCTTAGACAGTTACATTTTAGATCTGGATTAATCTGGCTCAGGACATGCCCCAGTGGCAGGTTCTCAGAAACACAGTAATGAACCTTTGGGTTTCATAAATGAAGCAAATTTCTCGGCCAGCTGAGAGACTACTAGCTTCTCAAGAGCGACTCTGCTCAATGGAGTTTGTTGCTTGCAGGAAATAAGCATGTACCTGTGTACAGTTTCCCTGCAACACCACCGTCATTTTCGCTGTTTGTTGGGGCATTCATTTTAAGTTTGTTGAGCTTCTCCTGTTTCTTCAGCTGCTTCTTCTCACGTTTTGATAACTTCCGTCTGAAGCTGGAGCCCCCATCTTGAAACCCAACTGCGGGTACCTGAAGAACATAAGGAAGTCTCACTTTTAATCAAAATATTAACAGCAAGAAACAAAGTCAGTATTGACTGAAATCGTTTATAAATGCACAGTAATCCCTTGCTTAACATCAGGGTCGTATTCTTGAATTATACCATTTATACCAAACCATGCAGTTCGAGGGCTTGGACATTTGGGAAATAAGGAGTAAAGGTATCAGAAACATACTTCTCCAAAAGCTTAAAGCTGCAAAAAGACTAATATGGTGCCTACAGATATACTATAAGAACTGGTTTTTACTTACACCTACTTTATAGACAACAAAACATCAGAAATTAGTGAAACATGGTCATAACAAAGAAAGTATATTGTGTACTAGTACTTAATACTGTATGGCTACTGGCAATGCTCGTTCTTAGAGGAATACACAGGTGCAGTTCAGTGCACTAGCTTCCACACTGGCCCTAGTGGCTGCCTGACTACATTTCACAATTCTAACAGAGAGTCACTGATATAAAAATGCCTTCTCATCACACTCTAGTTTATCAAGCACATCAATTCATTCCTTTCTAACACTTTTCTTTTTCAGCAGCACTGCTACGTTTATGCTCCGAGCAAACTAATATAATATAAAAAGAGAAAGAAAAGTTATTTCAAGTTTGTGAAGTGCATGTTACACTACTTGACAAAAATGTTCTCACACAAAAAGTCACACGCAGGATCTGCACATGAATAATTTTACCATACAGACAATCAAAACTTACCCTATGTTGCACAAGACAGGTATCTGCCAAACCCTTCCTACATGAGGAATGACCATACACCCACCACAAGAATTACATTTAAATTTAACAGGATAATTCTGGCTCCACTATTCCGACTTTCAGGCGTCATGTCACAATACTTTCAGTTTTCATGAAAATTATGTCAGCCTATGGCATGACTGTGCACCACTTCAATATCATAAATGCAAACAAGACAAGAAGTGACAATGAAACAAGTTACATGAAGCAGCACAAAGTCAGCAAACCTATAGATATGTGCTAATGCTGAGACTGAATTGAAATACTACTATTTATAGCTCATCATAAGAAGAAGAAACACTCATGGCCAGAAATATAAAAGCCCTTTCCAAATTTTATAGCAAATTTTCTCTGACAAATTCCTTTTAGCCATGGACTTGATTTTCACAAGGTCACTAGAAGAATATTATTTACGGTTGCATTCATCTGACATGTAATACCATGAATTTCAAATAGAACATCTGCAGTCATACTATGTCCAGCTGTTACAAACATGTGACTTAATATGTTTTACATATTTTGGACATCATATTACATCCTTAAAATGTCAAGACATTTCTGATTTTATGACAAGACTGCAGTGTCCATGGGTCATGGTTACACGCTTCTTATATTTGAACACAAAGCAGGAAAACAATGGTTGCAAAAGTGCTAACAATGTACTAGAAAAGTATCTTTGCATACAGAAACTGTTAGAACAGGACTGAGGAAACAAGAGGCATAAATACCATTTTATTGACACTACTCAATTTCAGTTTACAACTGTAACACTGCAACACTGGTATGATGCGCAGTCATGGGCACTTTTAGTACAGATCAGTCCATGTTATCACTGATATCAAATTACGAGTACTATAATCTCCTCTCCTCACAATCCTACATGCAGTCACATGCAACTCACCAGTGATACCATTTGCTGCATATCAACTTCACTAAGAGATCTCCTCTACATACCAACATGCCATTAGCATCTTGCTTACAGAGGAGCGACAGGCACGCAACAAACATTAGGATAGTGACACCATGTAAGTAAGTAGGCTGCCTTGCTTACATTGGTTTTATCGTCTATACGCCTCAGCAGGAATCTGCCCTCTCGATCGTCCATGTGCCAGTTAAGCTGTACCAACAGCGGCTTCTCGTCCATACCCAGTCGTCGCTCATCTATAAAGAGACTCGCGTATCATAATATGAAGGCATTTTGTTTTGAACATGCACTGACAGAATAAAACTAATGCTGATTGCTGCAGAAAGTGTTCTGGATAACAGGATATGGAATCTGACAGTACGAGCCTTCGATTGAAAATTAGTGCTTCCCACAACAGATATTAGAATGTGACACTGAGGATTCAAAGAGTCTGAAGCTTGGAAATTGGGAGGTGAACATTAATACAGCCCTGCGTAAGCCTTCACTTCAAAAATTTCAAATTAAAAAACAATTAATGACTGAATACCTGATTCATTAACTACTTGAGCCAGATAATTTTATTTCATCCATTAAAAACACTATATTTTAGCCTCAATGCGGAAAATGAAGCTTAAAATCTCTATGTATTCTTTAGATAGTTGTTCCCGTGTTACGTCTGCCTCTACTGTAAATTGCCATAATTCTGTTCGTGGCCTTATGATTTCTATCTTAGTTTCAACATCTCTGTATGCTGGTATCTTGCCCACAACGCCTGAATACAATTTCCTTGCTTCAGACTGCACTTTCCCAATTCTGGTAGCAAACTACACTTCCTATCATTCCAGTATACTATAATAACTATTAATTAACTGACCAATTATAAACAGGTCCTCACATGACCCAACCCACAGACATACAAAATATAATACAGAAAGAGAACTGTAAAAATAGTTGGGTGTAGATGCAAGAATGAAAAACACGAATCTCAGCTAGATCTGTGACAGAAGTCTGTTACTTACCTCCATTTTCATGGATCTCATAAAGGGCATATTCAGGTAACGAGAGCATTCTCATGTCTGCACGGAACTTCTCAATCAGTGTCTCAATGACGGCCTGCGACGTGGCATCAGACGCGACACGGATACACTTGGTGGCAACCTTCTGGCCGGAATCTTGGAAATAAAACCGCATGACCCCATGGAACTCGAGATCCTGCAACATTTAAGTTTATCAGTTACCTACAAATCAGATTTGGGTTCAACCGGATTATTTCTAATATGATGTATCGTAGCAATTCTGTACTCCTATTTGATAATAATGATAATTTGTATGGGTTCCCCCTTTTACTAGTTTCCACAGTAAACAGACTACTAAAATTTGATTCCCAGCAATTACAAAATTCTTCCCTTTCTTGCAATGTCCAGGCTGGCTCTCCAGTCCAACCAACCTCCATCTAGTGTCAAGGATAAGACTGCATGGAGTTATACCTCCAGTCCTCACTGCATTGTACTTAATTAACCACAAAGGCAACTGCACTTTTAATCTGTTTACAAAAGGTCAAGGTAAAATTATAAAGCACAGCGCAGCACTCACAAGACACTATGGCATCCCAATGAGTGCCAACAGAAATTTAAATTTCACATACCACTCCATACTCGGTATAGTGAGTGGCTACTGGCTGGAGTTCGAGTCCTACTGGGGTCAAGAGTTATCTCTTCTCCATGTTGTCCATACCAGCCGTGGGGCCCACTCACCCTCCTATCCAATGGGTATCGGGGGTTATCCGGGGGCAACGCGGCCAGAGCGTGAAGCTGGCCACTCGCCTCCAGCTACAGCCGAGGTCACATCCACTCCCCCATACGCCTTCATGACGTAGTGCTTAATTAGTTACGTACAGGGACCGCTTTACCTTTTATGTGCGGGAGTACTTACTTNGGGGGGGGGTCAACACAAGGTTAAAACGGTTTGTGAGTGACGCCTACCTAACAGAGAAATGTAAGCAGTTCTAGTTTAGGAACATACAAAATAATATAACCCAAAAATGGGATTCGTGTATAAACTGTTATATGATTTATGTCGCCATGCAACGGTTAACGATTTAATTCCTGGGCCAGTCCTGAAGGTGCAAACGTCTTCAAGACTGTCCGTGCAAATTAAAAGGTTTTGGGCATCCCTAAACATAATCCTAATTCCTGCTGGAACTGAGATGCGCTGTAAATAAGAAGAAGCCACACGGGGAAGTGAAGTAACCAAAACTCTAAAATTAGACGCTAGAAACAGGCAGCATTCAGAAAGGAACAACCCCGTTACGCAGTTGCCTGCGGATTCCGTTTTCCTGCAGATGGCAATGTCTCCGCTCACAACTTCCTGTTTCTTTGACTTCAAGCCACCCGCGTCTTCCTCCGTCGTGAATTGCCAACCATTCTCCATGCGTCACAATTAATGGCAGAAAACTGGCCCCTCAAATGGGCACGGGACAAAACGCAAATGTTACGTCACAGTTACAGCCAGGTCTGCAGAAACACTGGAGACCGCGACACGACTGGCTCTCGCCACCCTGCCCAACAATTCGTCCTCGAACTACTGCAGAACTATCAAACAAGCCTCTAACTTGCTGTATCTCATGGATTTCCATTACTTCTAAAAGGAACACAATGGTTTCAACCTCAATTTTAGGACGATTAACAGGGATCTACGAGTAAAAGTAAAGCTATCCCTGTAACAGGCCGTGAAAGCCCATACAGTTGTGAGATGTCGAGGCTTCCACATTTTGTCTACACAATCAGCTCAGAGATGGAGGTAAGGTTGTCAGCCTTACGCGCCTGCCGCGCTTTACTCCCCAGGAAGATTCCTGGTACTCATTTCTGTTAGAGGCTGAGTCGATCCCAGGGCCATAGTGCGGCTGGAAGACTTAGGTAAATTGAAAAAAGAAATCCATCTCATCGGGACTCGAAACCGCGACCTTCCGGCTTGTAGCATAGTGCCTCAACCAACTACGCTACAGAGTTCCCGTGGTATTTACGAGTATTCTACTAAACGACAACAAAACATACGGGCTCACTATTGGAAAGTTATATGTACTCACTGTACCAGATAATGGAGCTGATACAAACAGTATCAAACTATGCACAGCTGAAACAACCACAGAGCTTATCCTAATCAAGAACGGCGATCCGCTTGATGTGCCTAATTCACGCTATTCACGAAATGCAGGTTAAAATGCATTTTAAATATGCAGAGTGTAACGTTTACTAATATTATCCTTAGGTGTCCGTCCTCTTGTTATGTATTACAATTCGAAATGTGTAACCTTAGAATTTGTGCATTCTAAAGGGTTCCGACGGCGGTCTTTAACATCGTCCACCATCCTTAAAAGTAGTGAACATAACGTTTCGGAAACTCGATCTGTCTCCATCCTCAGGCGAGGAGGGAACACCTATTCTGTTGGGTCCCTTAGAAAAAGTTAACCTGCTGGACGATAGACAAAGTCCAAGAACCCAGTAATTCTGGCTTAGAATTTGTCTTACCATCAGCAACTCCAACCTTACGTGTCCGGCCTCTTGTTGCCTACTACAATTCGAAATTTATGACCTTAGGATGTGTCCAAACATTCGATTCACCCTACGGAATTTGACCAGAGGAAGAATTCAAGCACAACGAAGCAGTAAATTGGTGGTACGCTGAGGTGTTGTGTAATATCTCCATAAGCCATCTCTGAGTGTTTAAACTTACAAATATGGCGAATACTGGGCACTATGTTTGAAAAATTCCAGGCGACAGAAAAAACACATGGGCCACCAAACGAAACTGTTCTCAAAGACGGACACACAGTTTCACAATAGCAGCAAATTCAATTAAGTTCAATTCCTTATTATTTATGTGCCGAGACAACAGCCCAAGGCCAATTACAGACAGAGCACAGCGTAGATTGAAGTAATTACATTATGGACAATTATAACATAAAGTCAAAGACAAATCACAGGCAAGCACTGGAGGGAAAACCCATTAATGCAGACAAGTAAACAAATAATAATGTCGGGCTAATTCGATGTTTCAAATAAATTATTATTTATTTACGTGCTAACTTAAACCGAAAGCCATTTACAAAGTGGGTAAAAGTAAAGAAAAAGCCGGGTATGGGCTGTGCGCCCGGTGCTCCATTTCCAACACACGGGGGTTTCATATTTACGCCACCACGTCCAGACCCCTCCAGCTTCAAATGGGGAGAGGCTGTCTCTTCCTGATGGCAGGGTGCTGAGCAGTCACCGCCATCTGGCACAGAAGGTAAGAACGTCCACTTCGCTCTCCGTGCGCATGTGCAAGAGAACTCCTTTTATATAAATACGAGGGGGAAACCCCGTATAAGTTCAATAGGCAGATAACTTCTTTGGTATCTCCATCATTCACTCATTTTCTTCATTTCTTTTGTTCCTTCCACGTGCTTACCTGGTTTCCTTATCCCTCCGTCTAAAACAGCGACTGAAGTTACATCTTCATCAGTCAGACGGCACAGTTTCGATATCATGTGTTAAAAAAAACTCCGTGGCTGTAGTCCGCAAGCGAACTATACCGACCGAGCGACCGCAGCTTGTCGGAGTAGTACCAACTTCTGAGGATAGAGGGTGTCGCGTGGTAAGCGCAACGAATCGCCACGGCCGTTAATCTCGGTTTTCTAGACCGGAGTCGCCATTACCTTGAAACAGCTCCTCAATTATCCTCACGAGGCTGAGTGGACCCCGTTCCAGACCCACTACTTCTCAGAAAATTTGGTAGCGGTGGGAATAGAACCCGGGATCTCTGGATCTGTAGCCAGGAACTGACAACTAGACCACAAGTACGTCAAAGCTACTACGGTATGAAAAAGACATATAACAGCTATGCAAATACTCAGAAAAGAGACACACGTCAACCATTCTCTGGTCTGTATAGTATTCATTCAGACTTACACTGATTAAACGCCTCAAATAACTAACTAAAAACGCAGAGGAGTATACTTTCACTGACACCGTTAAACAGCGGCGTTATTCATAGCAGGAGTGGCTGTTTCTGGGTGAATAATCTCTTTTATATAACGACATGAAGAGGGTTAAGCACAGCTAAGTTACTTCGTATCTAAAAACCTACACTTACGAAAGTATTTCCCTAACTTATGTTTCTTGGGGGGCCACTGGCTTATCAATTCGTGAGCAAAAACAAGTCCAACATCAGTCCTAACGTTACACCACCTTCTCACGTCTTCCCTCTCGCACCCTTGACAATAACAAATGCTCCAAAGACAAAAAAGAAAGCAATAAATAGGTATAGAGACGACCACAAGGCTCGAGGGTTGGAATGCGACAGGCCAGAGAGCATTAATGTCCGCACCATAAGTGCGTAATTCATTAGCCGCGACACCAGACTGCTGTCGCTCAACACCGGACTACAGGTAAGAAGTATCAAGGGGCCAGACGTCCAAATATTTATGAAAATGTTCAATTAAATTTCTGCATGAAAATGAAAAAGTTTTGCCCGACGACAAACGAAATAACTGGCGAAAGTACGAAACCTACAAACAGTATCACAATTTGCAGTCTTCGCTTAGTATTCTTAGGGCGATTAAATAAATGAACGGGATGGACGATCCTGTGTATAAGAGGGAAACAAGAAATACATACCAAATTTTGGACGAAGAAAACTACTTGCAAATGTTGACATAAACAGGACGAGAACATTAAAATGTCACCGAAAAAAAAAATACCATAAAAAATGTGAATTGTAACTGGGCTGATTCTAATGAAGGAACTGAAATAAAGTTGGGATGTGGCGACATGTAGTTTGGCGCCCGTGTGGAGGCGGGGTCGGATACCTCCACCGTGACCCTGCGAGTCGTAAGAGGCGACAAAAAGGGAAGTCTCAAATGTGAGACGGTAAAACATGGTCTTGAGTCCCAAGGGATTGAGACCCGAGAAAGGCTGCACTGGCAAGGGCCAGCAGCATAAACAAAAGGTAGACCCGACCTCTCGTCAGAGAGGGCGCCCCACAAAATCACGACCGTAAATGCCAAACACTAATAAACATCTGGTCATGAGCCCCACATGGAGCTCGACACCAAGACTTACCGACTGACTGACCGTCAGTCGCAATGTGACTTGGACTTGTAGTTTGGTAGATGATCGCAAGTGTTTCGTGAGAATCTGTTGCTCCATCTTCGTGGCAGAAGACCAGTATAGTGACCGACTACAGGCTCCACAGCCGGCAAGGCGAGGAAGTTACTCATCACCACGTGCAGACCGGCTAGGGGATCCCCCTGCCTCTCATTCTTTTAAATATTTTGCAATATCGGTGAGGCTTACTTTAAGAAAAGCCCAGACGAAAAGCAAGAGCTCTAAAGTAGTTATATATAAGAGTTGAATTCTTACGCCCAAAAAATGACACAACATCTCTAGCACGAAAACCAGTAAGCTGGTAACGTTTGTGGATATGACTGCTGGTTATTCAGAGAACAGACTGAAACTCAGAAATGCGCTCTATAATGCTAATGCAGGTGGTACATATAGTTACCGCTATGCTTTAAAAAGTTGCCTTGAACAGTGCGTGTTCAACGGAGTAACTTACGACACTTTAGAACTTCAATCAGACATTCAACTGCCCATAACTATGGTTCGAATACATTAAATTGTGTACCATTTTACTGTAAAATTCCAGCATTCAGTTTCATCAAAATCTGTGCAAACGTGCTGATTAATAATTCAGACCTAAGAACACACAGGCACCTTCGCTTCCTTCAACTCCAGAATAATTTAACAAATTTCAGTACTGAACACTTCCATCCGTTACTAGCGCTAGCGAGCTCCGAACGCTCCGAACCGTATGGAAACGCCGATAGATGGAAGTTCTGCAGAGATAGCCCGGTTACTCTGGCTAAGTTTGTATCGATAAATCGGTAATACACGATTCCGAGTAAAGGTATGCAGTATCGACATGGATCGAGTATATCTGTATAATGCGAAATGTCTCGAAGGCATATAATTATTCCTAATAGACTTGAAAGGACTCTGACGATGCTGTATGCTGTACAGAGCTATAACGCTTATTTTGGACTCTATCCATCGTCTGGTATATACAAGACAAAAAACCCACAACGTTTCGGAGACTGGATCTGTCTCCGTCCTCAGGTGGATGGGGTAGGGTAGACCTACTCAATTGGGCCCGTTAGAAAGAGCTAGTCTCAAACACTGGACCGATTACAGTGATTGAGACTACCTCTTTCTAACGGACCCACCTGAGGACGGAGACAGACCCAGTCTCCGAAACGTTATATATACCAGACGATGGAAAGAATCCAAAACAAGCCTTATAGCTCTGTACAGCATACACCATCGTCAGAATCCTTTCAAATCTATAAAGCCATCTAGCCATCTTCTTCTTGGTCTGCCTGGATCACGTCTTCCTATCGGCTGACAATATAAAAGCTGCTTGGGAACTCTTTCTGATGGTACCCTCTGTAGACTTTCAGCCCTAGCTGTCACCCCGTTCCTTGTCTCGCAGAGTACAACGTGCTGTATGCACCGCAGAAACCGCATCTCCGTTGCTTCTTACAAATAGTGGGAAATGGATACTACCTTTGTGTACACCCGGTCACGCTCCTGCAGCAGAGAATAATAAAGTGAAGTGCACCGACAGGTATGAATAATGAAGCAGGAGGATAAACTGCATGACTCTTATAAGAGGCACGTTGCCCTAACTATAAAATTACCAGCATCACAGTTGTAACGTAGGAAGGGACACCTCTAAAGCTTTCCTTCAATGTTCACTGGTCGTGGAGACAGTTCGTAGTTTCGAGTGCACCTGTACTCTCGCCACGCAGAACCTTGTCCCTACAATGTGCCTAAAACCGACAGGGGATGCCAGGCTCTCATAATTTGACAATAAAAATTACGCGTCTAATAAAAACGTGAAAGAACTTTGTTCAAAGCCATAAAATTATCTGGTGAAATTATACTGCACTCAATCAAAGCAAATGTTCATCTCTCCTTACATGTTTCGGCAGAATTCTGCCATCTACCAATGAGCCCTCGGTGCCCATTGGGTGGGCTCCGGACCCTACCGGGACTCGTCCAGCCCGCAGCCAGTCGCTATCCTGACTTCGTTCAATCACGTTCACGAGTCACTAAGAGTTCACAGGCTGTGACTACAATACAATCAGGTATCGCTAATTTCATTAATTTGTATGTGTAATTCTTTAAGAAGATTTCAGATAATTTTAATCAATAATTTAATATTCATATATTTCGGCTGTTAGGTACAGAGTAGGGGGGGGGGCACGCGTTAGCGTAGTTGGTTGAGGCACTATGCTACAAGCCGGAAAGTCGCAGGTTCAAATCCCGATGAAGTCTTTGGATTTTTTTTTTAAATTGACCTAATCCTTCCAGCCGCACTATGGCCCTGGGGTCGACTCAGCCTCTAACAGAAATGAGTACCAGGAATTAATTAAATAACTTTCCTGGGGAGTAAAGCGCGGCCGGCGCGTAAGGCTGACAACCGTACCGCCATCTTTGAGCCGATTGTCTAGATAACGTGGGAACCTCAAAGTCTCACAACCCTATGGGCCTTCACGGCCTGTTACAGGGGTAGCTTTACTTACTTTACTTTCAGTTACAGAGTAGGGGCTTCATACTGTGACGCACAGACTCACTGCTAGGCAGCGACTCAGTAAACATATCCCGCGGCAACGAATACGCAAGAATAAAGGACATTCTTAGCCCGGCAACCCCAGTTTTATAGGTCACGCAACCCCGTAATGTGTGACAATATGTTATTTTGACGTCCATTATATTCCGCTACGAGCTACATGCTGTCCTGTTACATGCCGTCATATNAAAACTCATAAAAGATAAAATAATGTGACCTCAGAAGGGAGTTAACACTAGAGAGAGAGAGAGAGAGAAAGAAAGAAAGAAAGACCCAGGAGCCGGGATAGCTTAGTCCGTGCAATGACTGGCACCGGGCTGGACGACCGAGGGGTCGGGGTTCGAATCCCGGTAGGGTCAAGAATTTTCTCTTCTCCACATCCAGGCCGGGTCTGGGACTCACCCAGCCTATGTAATGGGTACCAGGGGCTCCTTTCCCGGGGGTAAAACGGCCGGGGAGTGAGGCTGACCACTCACCTCCAACTAGTGCAGAGGTCAAGAAAATGTGGATCTATACATCCGCTCCTAACATGCCTTCATGACGTAATGCTTAATTAGTTAGGCACAGGGACAACTTTGTACGAGTATATGCAGCCTGAACAGAAACCCGGGTAAAATTCACGTGAACTGAAATCTGTTTCAGCTTTCGTGCAACG
Source organism: Cryptotermes secundus (assembly GCF_002891405.2). Classification (NCBI taxonomy): domain Eukaryota; kingdom Metazoa; phylum Arthropoda; class Insecta; order Blattodea; family Kalotermitidae; genus Cryptotermes; species Cryptotermes secundus. The sequence goes on along the minus strand of NW_019730103.1, from coordinate 171,810 downwards.
CATAGAGAGGCTTAAACTTGGCGGTGGTCAAGCTTACGACCGTTCAAGTGACTAAGCTGCCGTTGTAGCATAAGATACGTAAGACAGGACTGATCTGCTCTGCAAGGCCTTCACTGACACAGGACTTGTATACAGTGCAAAAGGAAGAATAGTCAAGAACGTGCCATACGTGCGAAACGTACACTTGACGAAAGGCCAAGCATATTCAGAAGAGACAAACCCATCTTCTCGTCAGAGAGGATGTTACATATGGACAATGGCGGCAAGAGTTCAGGGTAAAAAAAAACTCTCGTCTGGTGTCAATGGGCTTGACGCCAATAAGAACTGATGGGCAATAAACCGCCAGTCGTAAAGTAACTTCGACTTTAACTTTGAGTTCTGCTGCGACTCTCGTCAGAGAGGGCGCCCCAAATCCACAAACCCGCAAATGTCTGAGAGTAATATAAATCCGGTTTTGGGCCCCAGATGGGTGCCCGTCACAAAAACAGACTGGCCGAATCACCGTCGGTCGTAACCCAGAGGAAGAGCAACGTCCGCAGTTGGAAGCTGCTACCAAGCAACGGCTAGTAAAGTGTGCTGTAGTTACAATGATCTTTCGAGTGTGTAACTCATTGAGACTGTCGTAGTCACTTGTAATTACTTTCTGTAGGTGTTCAATAATACCGATTATCAGTCCAAACCCCGTCTATGGTCACTCAATCACGTGACAATATATTACAATACAGACAACATAAATGCAATGTAAATGCCTGTATATCCGTGGCTATAAACACATGCCATTATAAACTACAATAATAGTTTATTTGTCATTTAGTATGATCTATTGCATTCGCAGATCGCCGAAGGTGAAGAGTGCGAGACGGCGATGACGGGCCGGTCTCGACATGTGTCAACATCTGTTTGGGCGAGCCACCCTCCTCGACCAACATTTTCTTAAACCCTGGGTTGTACAACGTATATAACCAGCTGACACGACGTCGTGTAAAGCCTTGTTATGGTAACCATATTAATTAATGAAACAACGTTAACAGTGGACGTAGTAGAGCCCATAAAGTTTAGACAACCCATGCTTCACTCAAATTTGAAGAAAGGCAAACGCTCTGCAGTATTGTCTAAGATCAAAATATATTCCGTAGCAGCAGAAAAATCGCAAAATACACATACAGAATGCATTAACATTCTGTGCGGTGTATCGCAAGTGACGAAGTATTCGTCTGTTGCCTGTAAACGCTTGCAAAACTTATAACAAAATAATCTACAATTAATAATATACACGAATGTATGTGTGTTCACTGTTATATCTTGTGGCACGTGTATTTCGTATAGTCACACCACTTGAGATGTCCCTGTGATGCGTCGCAACTCTCCCTGGCGTCACATTCAAAACGAAATATTCACTACTTGCTTTGGGGCACAGTATAAGGGGTTGGCGCGACGAATGATGCTGGGTTCCAGATCTGAGGAGTGGATTTAGTGAACATTTCTATTACAATTGCGCCTGATGTGACGCGTGACACACTGAACTCCTTCCCAACGACGTTTGTTTGCTTGGTAACACTTCAATTGCTGAATCCTCAGTCCTCTCACATTCACCAATACACTGCCTTATATAAAATGGCGGATAAGTTGATAGAGATCACCGTCTGCATGGGTTCCATTACTGTTCTTCATGTCCGCGTTGCGCTGGATACGCCTGTAATACCATGGTAACCGAACCCGCTGTCCACCAACGGACGTCTACGAAACCTATTTAGCTAACCGTTGCCTAGTGATGCCTCACAATATAAATCGAGAAAGAATGAAAAGCGCTGTCTGCTTCCAGAATTCGAGCACTGCTCCTTTACCTCGAGATCATAGGCACTTGTAACTTCTCCTCTCGCGGGACAAGGAGAACAAAACGCATGTGCACCCTGTGGTCTACAATGTCCTCCCCTCTAATGGGTGCTTATCAAATTATAATAACCAGACGTTTTATAAGTAATGGGACAGACGAAGTCTCAGCACTAGGCGCGCTGGAAAACTGATACGTATTCTCAGCGCAGTGCAGTGCCATAGCTACACAGCTCTCGTCCGCCCGCAAGTGGGTGGGAACTAAGCTGCCGTTGTGCGGCCACTTCTGGCCTATTGTACCAGCCCCAGATGATAGGTGAGGGTGATTATGGAGCAATTGGTGGAATGAAGATTGGCAGGGGAAACCGAAGTACTCGGAGAAAACCTGCCCCAGCGCCACTTTGTTCACCACAAATCCCACTTGACCAGACCCGGGATCGAACCCGGGCCGCCGCGATAGGAAGCCAGCGACTAACCGCTTGAGCTATGGCGCGGCCCAGCCTTACATGTTACAATGAATGCGTTTATTCTCAGACGCCTGTCAATACATGGCCACCACGTTTGTATTCGGAGGGTAGTCGCTTGAAATATCGCCCGAGAGGCTTCCTGTCTTCAGACTTCCGCAGTTTTCCTCAACCTTTACAAAAAAAGCCACGACATACGTGTACCTCCGAACTGAGCATGTTATGGGGGGCAGGTGGAGGAAGGAAGAAAATAAAATAAACGTAGAGCAAAGAGATAATTATACATAAAGAGAAATATAATATTAATAAATAGACGCATAGAGGCTGACACGTGTAGGTATTTGTCCTCGAGTGACTTATAAGACGGGGTTTGGATTGGAAGAATAAATTTATTGACACCTTACACATTCACAACTCGGGACTACAGGAAATTGCAGCGCTATCGCTGATTTACACACTTTACAGTTCACCGTTGCACACGCACTAGGATTCTGCATCTTCACTAGTCGTATCCTGGCAACGGCTTTATAACAGTCTCGCTGTCACTTCAAATCACGCATGAAGTTTTCTTTTTACAGTTTTAGTCCCTTCTTGCAATTTCTTCTCAATTGCCTTCGACTGCCAACTCCAGTACTCGACCCAACAACTGACTCAAATGAACTCCACTTGTGACAACTAACTCAAATGACCATTCTCGTCCCTTTATAACCCCTCGGCACGGACTATGCAGAAAACACAGCCCCTCTATTGTTGATAAGGCTTGTTTCCTCACCCGTTACCTAGCAATAGAAGTACTATTGTTTCGTGCATTAGATCCCGCGGGAATGTGTTGCCTACCAATGGGTGTACACGTCACAATATGCAGCATACAAATAACTACTGTCATTTTATTTGACCCTGTTGGTGATTATAAGGATAACCTCATCCATGGGCTGGGAAGAGTGTCAGCAGATACCTTCCACGGCTCTACTGTACAATACAGTAACTGTCAAGCGTCCCCAAGTACACAACAAATTCATGTGTGATTCGTTTTGCCAGCTGTTGGCATTTGAAATTATATGGCGTAGAATGGTAGGATGGCTGGTGAACAACTGATTCGCACGGATGTGGACTGAAATAATAGTGGTCTAATGGCGGTATAAAATCCCTCGAATTTCCTGGAAGGACTGAGGAAAACGACGGTAGATTTTAGTTAAAGATAGCCCGTCTCGGCCGAGATTCGAACCGAGCGGCTCGCGAATCTAAGTCAAAATGCACACAGAGAAAGGAAGCTCTCGAAATAACAGAAATGGTCCTCCAAATTTGGGATTGGATGGAGGGCTAACAACTCTTGCAAATGTTAGGGAACGTTTACAGGGACGCAGACTTGGGTGGGTTCTGTGGGATGACCTAAGCAACGGAAGGTACATGCGAAACATCTGAGAACATGGCGGCGTCAGAATACAGATAAGGAGTGCCGCGAGTTCCACACTCCGTGCTCTTCGCCGAATATTATTCAGATGATCAAATGCGTGGAAGAGATGAGACACTCTGTACAATTCTTTTTTGTCGACAACAGTGAAGGAAACAGATCAGTTCGAAGAAGCGGAGATCTGAGGATAACATTAAGCTGCATCTTAAACAGACACAGTGTGAACTCCAATATCTTGATACGGATAAGCACAAGTTGCAGGCTCTTCCAAACATGGATTCCATCAGTCAATTTCCTGACTAGCTGAGCGCCTGTCATCCTCAATAAGGACTCTGACTACGTTTACTTAGTTGGAATCTTAATTAGCACAAATCAAGAAGCTGTGGGCAGACACAATCGCCTACGTCACGAACCCACAACTCTTCTGCGCTTGCGTGTACCCTTTGCCACGGGAACATGTTCACCGAGCAGTTACCTAGCAACGATACGCAAAGTAAAAACTGTAAAGGGCCCTACACACGCTCCGGTAGACCTGTCAGGTGCGCCTGCACAGTCGCGCCTGCGCAGGTCGACCGGAGCGTGTGGATGATAAAACGTCGCAGTTATTGTGACCTGAACAGTCCGCCGGAGCATATTCGAAAAATCATTAGACGACCTGTGCAGTTTTGTACCTGAACCAGGCAAACCGGAGCGTGTGGCGAAATGGCCATCCTCATAACGGTATCTTTCTATTTTAATTAATGGGGCAACTAATGACAGGAGCTGTAAATAAGTTTCTTCATTCATGCGCAAATAATTGTGCCAATCTTTAGGGACCAACTTCAATTCACGTAACAGATTCACATGTGAATAAACGTTTCTTTTCATCAACCACTCTTTGCACCAGGTTTGACGCTTACTTTTCGGTTTGAAAGAATTTGTAGCTAATAATAAGCCAAATACAGCTAGAACATCGTCATCTGTAGATGCCATGTCCGACCGTAGCAAACACGCAACTGAAGTAATATCGGAAAGGTGTACCTGAGCGTGTGGGCGCACTGGGGTTTTCAGGTCGACCTGCGCAGGCGCACCTGTGCAGGCGCGCCTGACAGGTCTACCGGAGCGTGTGTAGGGCCCTTAAAGCTATCCCTGTAACAGGCCGTGAAGGCTCATAGGGTTGTGAGACGTCGAGGCCCCCACATTTTGTAGACAATCGGCTCAAAGATGGCGGTAAGATTGTCAGCCTTACGCGCCGGCCGCCCTTTACCCCCCAGGAACATTCCTGGTACTCATTTCTGTTAGAGACTGAGTCGGCCCCAGGGCCACAGTGCAGCTGGAAGGATTACGTAAATTGAAAAAAAAAACTCATCGGGACTCGAACCCCCGACCTTGTAGCACAGTGCCTCAACCAACTACGCTACCACGTTGGATACATATAAAGACACAGACTGAGAGGAGGGGTTTGTAAGTACCCAACTGTGATGGGCTTGGGCGCCATGGTGTACGTACCAAGTTTCACGATGACAGGTTCAGGCATTCAAAAGTTAACATAGGGGATTCACAGAGACACAGCATGGAAATCGCATAATCAAAGCACGGAAATCTGGCTAAAAACTAGCAGAAATCCCTGCGTACTGCAGGGCTGATGCCAAATGGCACTAATTGATCCACAATCGAAACATTTTCAACAACTCCGTAAGTCCAACAGCACAAGTTTGAAAACAGCTATTTTAAATTACGCGTAATGCTTCTGTCAGTCATACAGTTGTTGATGTCTGTCCATCTGACCTCACTATACAGCAATTTCACTTCGCATAGCAACAGCAAGGCCCCCCCTTCGAAACCAGGGCCAAGCAAATTGCCGTGACCCCAACAAAATATTTTAATGTACAGTGTGGAGTAAATATATCTGTACAGTCGATGCGAACAGGATTTCGTGATTACTACAACAATAATAAAAAAAAATTAAAATCAACGTCATCGGGAACACCAGACGTACCACAGTTAATTTCCTTGCCTCCAGCTCTGCGTTCATGAGTGACAGGATTTCCATTTTTATGCTAGAAGTCTAGAATCGATGGTACAGATGTCAATAACCAATCGACTGACAGCACAATCGCAATAACCCATGAGTAACGAGTACATAGCCTTCCTTGTCTATTTAGCGAGCAGCTGGTGCGAAGCTGCGCTCCAAAACTAAATTCTGGAGGTTCCAGGTTCAAATACAGGCCATGTTCGACGCACAGTCTTCCATGGTTGTCCTCAGTCTCTCCAGACCACTACCGGTACCCCATGGTAGGAAGTTAACAAGAGTTGGGCGGTGGGGTACTGAAGTTACACATCAATTCCAAAGTGCAGTTCCAGAGACATACGCGTAACGCTGCCTGCGGCCGCTAGCTCCGTTTTCCACACCCCTAACATGAGACATTCTTCCACACTTGTACTGGAAAGGAATGTAGAACAAACATCAAACTTATCACAGCTTATGAGTGGCTGTTCTCCAAACATACCAGATGCACTGACAGGCACCCTTCCATCCCACATCAACAGCAACATATAACAAGTGCGTGTGAAATAGGTTTTCCTAATTAGGCTTCAGGAATGATAAATTAGGGTGCAAAAGGAACCCACTGTAACGCGCTTCTCAGCTCAGCATGGAAACAAAGCTGTCCATATGAAAAATGGTAGGGGAAACTCTGAGAGGTCATAATTATAAACTACAGGTTATAAATAACAGGAAGATAAAGCCAGACATTTCGTCGAACAAATTACTTTGAATTAACTTCTTACTTCATTTGGGTAGATACACTGGAGCCTTTCGCTGAAGGAGTAACTGTCACTGATAACAATTCTACAAAAGATATCCATTCGAACATACAGAGTTTACAGTGACGACAGAAAGGACACGTGAATGTCACCAAAGCATACTTCTGCATGCTCAGGGTGTTACTTCAAACTACGCTCCCTGAAGGCGAGAGAATTCTCAGCATAATCAGTAATTTGCGCTGAATAATGACTGAAATTATAGGTGCAGTGTGTGCGTCTCCTTACGGTGTGCCAGCTTGCGAGAGAACGTGGGCTTCCCCAGTACTTGCCGGGACATGATAGGAGTCGCGACAGCTCAGTCGGTATACCGACGGGCTCAAGGATTCCCGGCAGTAGAAGATTTTTTCCTTTCTGCAAAGAGTCCAGACCGGCTCTGGGGCCCACTCAGACTGCTATTCAGTGGGTACCGGGGGCTCTTTCCCCGGGGGTAAAGCGGCCTTGGTGTGAACCTGACCACTCACCTCCATCTACTGCCGAGGTCAAGAATGGTCGGGCTACACCTTCAGTCTCCCATGTCTTATGGCGCAGTGCTTAACTGACAAGGCACTTTCCTCAAGAATGCTAACGAACTCTGTCCAAATAAACGAAGGACTACAGGCCCAATGTACATTATATATCGGTGGGCTGCCTCAAGAGGAAACGCTTCGTACTTGTATCAGAGCGGTGCGGGATTCGCGTCTCGGCTGAGACACCAACAATCCTACCTGATGCTTTTCGTGGTTTTCTCAGTCCCTCGAGGCACACGCCGGGCCAGTATCTTAAATTAGGTCACGACCGCTTCCCAGTTCACTGTTCACAATAATCCAATTATCAGACACGGCACAGTCAACGTCGCTAACAAGATTGTTAAATAAACCTCTCGAAACAGAGAAACAAACGAACCTCGGGATTTGAACATTGGCCGCTGCAAACCAGCGCAGAAATTGCAGCGTTTGCAGTTCTTATCGACAGGCGACCAATCCGCCTGCACAGAACACAAATACGAACAAGGCAACGGAAGCCCTGATCGAATGGATAAGATTCTGCTTTGTATGCGGAAGGTCTAGGGTTCAAATGTGGGCCATGAGACGGCCCCTCCCGAATGACAATTTTCGCGTTCTTTCCTATTCTTCTTGGTAACTCCAAGGAGCTAAAGCCCTTCTTGAGAAGCCAACACTTTTTCAGCCACTCAGGAAATTCCCATATTTTATGCAATCCGAAGGTTCACAAAAGCCCGTCACTGGTGTCTATCCTGAGCCGAATGAATCCTATCCTTACCACCCCATCCTACTTCTCTACGAGCCGCTTTTACCCTAATTTCCTTATTTTTAAAAAGTAAAAGGGATGATTATGAAATATCCTTGCTGTGTGCTGTATGGGTCTGGAACGAGATCCATTCAGCGTAATTTCGCGTAATTTCACTTTGTAACTTGCCACTATTCAGTATCCTGCAAACAACACACAAGTCAACGTGCAAGTCCACTGGTTTTGTGTAATGCGAAGAAAACAATTCTCTGTGAAGGATGAATGCATTTTTACTTCGCTTGATTTGCTTCAGTATTCTCGTATGAGTTTCACAGCCATGCTGTCACGTCTGGGGACTGTTGCGTACTCACGACAAGCTGCCTACAAAGCAATTCACGCGCGTTCCAAACAGCTCGCAACACGAGGCAATTCGCATCATCCTGTTGCTCCCACCTGGAGCATAGGGCATCCATGAAACGCTTCCTTTCATTTCAGTTTCTTAATCGCAAGGCCGTTACCTACACTGGAAAACACAACTACAGAATAAACGGAGACAAACTTCCATGCCTTGAGTGGGATCAGAACCCAGCCCGTGTTGGAGCGGGTGAAGACGTTTCATGCATCAGACCGCGCGGCCACTGGGATCGGCAAGTCGCTTAGTTACCTCGCAACAAGCGCCAGGCACGATTTTATTACGGTAAAAACTGGTTACAACGGAATCGAGGTGCACGTACGATTTTCGTTTCAAACAGGTTTTATTTTGTACACAGAAACACTGTTAGCCGTGCCTACACCACACAGACCTACCTGATTCCAAATGTTTGTGGCGATGGTATATTAATTCAATTACTGACCTTCGGGACATTATGCTTTTATTTAAAAGCGTTTCGGAGACTGGATGTTGTCTCCGTCTTCAGGTAAAAAAGCTTACTCAATTGGGCTCAACAATTGAGCTAGTCATCATCTCCGGACCTAGGAGACTACTAGTTTTAGCGATTGGACCCAAGTGAGTAGGCCTTTACCTGAGGCCTTGGTCTATACCGTTGCCTCTTGTTTTCGTAAGTTACCGTATTTACGCATGTATAGGCCGCAGCACAATTTTCAGACAGAAATTATAGAAAAAATAATTTTCTTGGAATATTATTTCAGGAGTATTACACCCTGTATTACTAATTATGAATATAATTTTTTTTAAATGAAGTGTGATTTCGAATATTTCGAATATAAGCCGCACCCCAGTTTTCCTCTTGAATTTTTGGCAAAAAATGTGCGGCCTATACATGCGTAAATACGGTAAGTGCCGATTTATTTAACGATGCTTCTCAAGGGGCAGTGGTTACAGTCAACTGGTAAAGGCAAAGTTGTCCCTGTACTCACTACGTCATGAAGGATGCACAGATCCACATTTTCTTGACCTTGGCACTAGCTGGAGGTAAGTGGTCAGCTTCACGCCCCGGCCGCTTTACCCTTGGGGAAAAAGCCCCCCCGGTACCCATTAGTTAGGAGATTTGGTGGATCCAAGTCGGTCTGGACGATTTGGAAAAGAGAAAATTCTTGACCCTGCCGGGATTCGAACTGCGACCCTTCAGTCGTCCAGCCCGTAGCCAGACGCTATACCGACCAGTAAACTGGTAAGGACATGAAACACAGCAACCGTGTGTTTACGTTAAGATATTATCCCGGTATCGGTTTGGAGAGGCTAAGAAAAAAAGCGAAACACCTGTCGAGGTGGTCGACCACCAGACCGAGAATCGAAACAGGGTCCCTCGGAATAAGTACAGTGCGGTCGCATTTGTATGCAAATTTGAAACAGTGGGATGTACTAATAGTGCCACTTTATGCGAAAAGTTTGGTATAATGCGAACCCCCAAAAATTGGGCAAGTCTCACGTACATGCGTTTCAAAACTTGTCTTGGGGCCTTCAGCAACAGATCCTCCCACTGTAATGCTAATCACTCAACCGCGATCTTAGGGCAAACCGAGGAAACTGACAACCGCAACGCAACCGCAATTTCCGAGAAATGTCGCCGATTTCAAGCAGGCAACTAGTTTCCAGATTAGCAGGCGCACACTGAGGAAACTTATGTTTGAGTAGTTGCTCACATCGTCTCAAGTGCGTGTGTTCGTCCGGCGTAATGCGTGACTGCACTTGTCTTCCGCAGCAGAAGTTAATGCTGATCCTGTCATAATTAGGAGGCAGTTGAGCCCGGCTGAGACAGCGTGAGAACAGAGGAAAATACTGGGCTCTTAATTATTTTGTTTTAATTAAGGTCACTTTATATTAATCAGGAAATATTGCGTTCACACGTGATACGAAATTTTGACATATTGTTCAACAATTTTAGCAAGGTAGAAGACACCTGAGCCGGTCACGGTAGCCGAGCGGTCTAAGGAATGCACTGCCTTCGCTCGCTTGGAAACCGGGATCGTGGGTTCGAATCCCACTCAGGGCATGGATGTTTAGTTTGTATGTGTCTACAGGTAGAGGCCTTGCGACGAGCTGATCACCCGCCCAAGGAGTCCTACCGGATGTGTAAGATCTAGAAAAACCGAAGTGAACGGAGAAGTTAATGGAGGTAGGCCTAGGCCCACTGGGGCTGTAATGCCAAGGGGGAAAAAAAGAAGACACCTGATGATGGCCGTATTCAGCCAAACCATGTAATGTAGAAGAAGGGTGACTATATAATAAATTGCATTTAAGACGGAAGCACATGTGAAATAAGTGATAAGGCTGCTTAAATACAACATTAAGTAACGAAAACAATCTGTGCATCCTGTCTTCTGCGACAATTTCAACTCAAGCGCTATATTGTTTCTAAAGAACTTAACCAGGATCCAGACTCATTAGTCCCGTGAGAAATTCTTTCCCAAGCAAAATCTATTTTGTCCTGCCTGGCATGGTCTTGGTGGCGTTTGTCATATATATCAGGCTCTTGCTCAATTAACTGCACAAAAACAAAATTACAAGCTTCGTCAGCTTTTCGTGCCAGCTTAAGAAACAAGTGAATCACTGGAGCGCGCTATAGAACAGCTGACATGAGGAAACTATGACGCAGTGAAATTATGAGAAGACTGGCATGCTCCGTTGCCTGGAAGTTGAGTTTCTCAGCCTTTCCGCGAGTTGCGTTGCCGTTTCCTCAGTTTTCGCTGCTCCATTCAATAACATGTGTTCAACTCAGGCTGATAACAGTTGTCGGAAATTGCGGTTGCGTCGCGGTTGCCAGTTTCCTTGGTGTGCATTCGACCTAAGACATAGTTCCAATATACGACAGGCCACTTAATATTTGTACGATCCCTGAAGGCACGGATACCTTTAATCGGCCCCTTTAAAGCCGGGAGTAGCTGCTGAGAAAGAAGATATTCTTGTTCGTATTCGGTAGGGTCCACGGTTATTCCTCGGTCCGAGGAGAGACCATCCGGGCCACACTCTTCTTCAGGAAACAAATGGAACACAGCCTTAACCATTCAGACACTAATAACCAAGAAATGCGATTGTGCCCCTATCTGCTGTAGTTTCTGGCCCTTCCGGGTGGCGCCACTTGGGTGTAACGGGAAGGCATGTAGAGCCTGCCTGAAACGAGGGCTCAATGTTATCCACTTCGATACTTTGTAACACGTCTCTGTTGCACTGAGAGGATTAAAATAGGCCACAACAGCTCCTTTCGACACCCTTCACAATTCGGCACACGTGCGCGTCCTTTCCCTGGACGCTACAGAGAGCGTAGTTAACCAACCCGAGGACAACACATCGTATTAAACACTCGTCAAGTTAACAGTTTCCTAAAAGTCACTGAATTTAAATTGCTCAACGGAATAGCTACTAGGCTATGACAGCTAGATCGAAAAATCGGGGTTCGAGTCCCTTCTTCATAGCAACCAGGCCGAGTCTGGGGCCCACCCAGTCTTGCACACAACGGGTAACGGGGGTAAAGCGGCAGGGGCGTGAGGCTAACCACACGCCTCTGTCTAGCACCTAGGTTAGGAATGGTAGACCTACACCGCCAAGACTTCTTTGGGTAATACTTAATTAACTAAGTACAGCCACAACTTTACCTTTTGTCTTACGGGCCTGAGATTTCGTAGAACGAAGCCTTCTTTTGGATGGGCAAACGCGTGCAGCTATCCCAGCTGACCTTCCTTGTCACAAATCAGTTCTTTGCACCCAAAATATACCACAGAATTCAGACGGATTACAATCCTGCATCAGCTTGCAGGACCCTCTGAACCGGAAACAACTCAGGCACTACTCCAGAGACCACATTTCCGGTTTAACGGCTGGGGAGAGCAGAACCGGAACCGAGCTCTTCAAACGGATGACAGAGGGGGCACGTCCGTTACCTTCAACCACGCATTCCAGAGCTGTTGCCTTCATAGCCCATTATCTAATTACTGAACAAGCGGGCTAGGGTAATATTCTCTTAGACCCGAAGGCCGCAGCTCGTTTCTACGCAACGCTTGTATCTACCTAGAAGAAGGCACGGTGTCACAACCCAGGACAACCCAGGAGACCACTACTTGCCCTGAAGGGCAACACATTTTGTATTCCGTGCCTGAATGCTTCCCGTCCATACGGAAAGAAATGAAGTCCTGTGATGGTGAGGCATCTTCAACTCATCCCTAACACCAGCAGTGTCCCTTGCGTATCCGAAACGTCCGGTTCTGGTGAAGTCACTGAAACTACAGGCATCACCCTTACAGACATGATTTTGTTGGACAGCCTGTAGGGACGAGTCCATTCGGGCACGGTGAAGTTGTCCCTGTGCTTAATTAAGCTCTAAGCCATGGAGATGCACTGGGGAGTGGTGGCAGACTCCACCATAATATACCTCGACACTAGACGGAGGAGAGTGCTCAGCCCCGGCCGCTATACCCCCGCGGAAAGAGCCCTCGGTACCCAGTCGTTTTACACGCTGCGTAGCAGGGAAGCATCTCTTGCCCCTGCCGGGAACCGAACTCCTGGCTTCTCTCCCTCATTCGCGTAGCAGGGAGAATATCATAACAGAGACTGCGGGGATCAGGCAAACTGACCGAAGCGGTACCGCTTCTGATCTGCATTCGAGAGATGCCTGGTTCGAATTTCGGCCGGTACACCGACTGTCCTGACTGATGTTTTCGTAGTATTCCTCAGTCCCTCCGGTAAAGTCCTAAGATAGTGCCTTAAATTAGGCCACGACCGCTTCTTCCACGATCTTTTCAATTCACAATTCAGTGCCATCCAACCGTCTGACGCGGTGACGCGAGTGGCAGGAGACACTGGAAACCAAAGGAAGCAGAGGGCAAGAGCATGTCATCAGATGCATCCCGTTCAGCGTCGGGAGCAGCCGCTGGCCCTTGTTAGCATGTTTCGTAAGACGCCAGTAAATTCTTGAGTAGCTGAGCAACTACAGGTTTATCACAAAGAGCTGTTCGGCGTAGAGCCGCTAACAGTGTGGTGAGGGAACCCGAAGACAGGTCTACAACACCTGCAAATCCAAAGCCCGCCAGTTCGACCCTTCACAAATCTTCAGAACTTACCTCCCTAGACTCAAGGTACGCGGGTTCAAACCCGGCGGAGGTCGTGGAATTTTTAACGGCGGAAAAATTCAGGGAACAAGTCCTCCGGGAGGGACCTTAAGCCGTGGGTCCCGTGTCGTAGATTTACGGCACGTAAAAGATCCTCATGTCTCTAGGAGACCTCTGAGCAAGATTATTAGGCAACAATTCCCCGCCCAAGTAGTCTCCAATGCCTCTGGTAGATGGGGGAAATATCAGGTACCGACGACCGACCTTGTTGGCTGAACGGGGCTGATAGCACGCACCAGTATCGGTAGGGTATGGGGACAGTAGAAATTAAAATGGGGACGCACAATGGACCAATAATTGGTCTAAGTGCATGGGGAAACCCACCTACTCTAATAATAATAAATAATAATAATAATAATACCTCCCTAGACCCATCTTAACGTTCTCCTTGTATCTCGATCGTCCCTGCTGACTATTTCAAAGAGATTTCCCCCCAAGTATTCTTAATATATTTCTTGTTTCTCCCATCGTAGCCCACTCCGGAAATGCGCCCAAGCGCTGAAGTATCACACTCACCAAAAAAGACGTGACCCACTCTCTGCTCACCGTGACGTAATACAACATGCTTCCCCTTGGGAGCACACGAACAATGGCAATATAAACAGTATCTTCCCCTATTCAAACCGTCTCACAAGGCAGCCCAAGCGCATCCTCCCCTGAAAGTCACTCCTATGTTTCTTATCTCTTTAATAAATTGGGAGCAAAGCGTTTGTACAAGGCGGTACACTTTTATCGCCCATGCAATTGTTCACTTCCTTAACAACTTCATGTCTTGCTAGGCTTGTCGACGGGGACTGACGTAGAGATGTCACGTGGTGGGAACGCATGAAGGCCCACCCATCCAACTGCTGCAGTTACACCTTGGCACTACTACTGTGAATTAATCTGATACTTCTTCTGCCTTGTAGTTAGAAGAGAGCTTAACGTTTCGGAGAAACATGTCGCCTCCATCTTCAGCTTCCGCCTCTTTCTACCGCTTTCTTTCTTGACTTAATTCTTAGGGTCAGAAGATGGAGGCCACATGTTCCTCCGAAACGTCGGGGTCTCTCCAAACTTCACGGCGTTACAAACTAGAAGATCGGATTCTTCGTAATCACAGCAGTGAGAATATCAAATCCAACAAAGTCTCTTCTGCTCATTTCGTCCGTTATTCGCTTAGTGGGGGGGGGGTGGAGTCCAACTGGGTCCACTCAGCACGGCGGCCACTGATTGGCCTACTGTACCTGCCCCGGGTGATTATGATGATGGAGAATTTGGTGGAATGAAGATTGGCAGGGGAAACCGAAGTACTCGGAGAAAACCCGTCCCAGCGCCACTTTGTCCACGCCGCCGCGGTGGGAAGCCAGTGACTAACCGCTTGAGCCATGGCGCGGCCTTCCAGTATCTGTGGGCGCCTGTACGCGTGCGCTCTTCACTAAATGATAAAGCCAAGGAGGATGAGACGTGCAGGGCAAGAGGCATGCCTATAGGACGTTGGTGAGAAGGAGACCACTATGCAGACCTAGACGTAGTTGGGAGGATGATAGTAAAATGGATCTTAGACACAGGATTGGGTCGTATGGACTGAATTGATGTGGCTCAGAACAGGGACCAGTGAATACGGTGACGAACCTTCATATTAATTCTTGAGTGGCTGAGCGACTTGCGGTTCCTCAAGGGCCCAGCTTCATGAGTTAGCTCCTAAAAGGAACAGGTAAAGTTGTCCCTGTACTTAATTAAGCACTGTGCCATGAAGACATAAAGGGGAGTGGAGGTATAGCTCCACTATTCCTAACCTGGGCACTAGATAGGGGTGAGTGCTCAGCTTCATGACATCGCCCCCCAGCGCCCAATGGACAGGCTGGGTGAGGCTCAAAGCCGGTCTGTACGCTGTGGAGAAGATAAAAAATCTAGTGCCTGCAGGGATTCGCACCCCGTCACTGTACCGGCCAAGCTCTCCGGATTCAAGGAAAGCTCCTACTGAGCAAAAACATAAAGCGATCTACCTGAACTGTTTTCACATAATACAGGAAACTGTAATTCTAGGAATCACACAAATTTTTCGATAAATGACGTCTACCCAATGAGAATCCTTAAGGCGAGGTGGCTGAGGTCTCTCAAGTCGCCATCCCGCTGTGGCCAAGAGACCACAGGCTGAAAACTACTTCTCCCCCCGTCTCCTGCTCCTTTCGGCAGCAAAACAACAGCTGCAATTATGAGGGAGGGAAGAGGACAGACTGCCAGCGACATTGACCTACCCCTGAACCCAACAATACGAGATGCACAAAGGAGTGGAACGGTATTTGTGAATGAATGAATTGAAAAAGCGTGTATCACGAATTGCATAAAGACAGGCGCAGTCGGCAGAACGAGTTCAAACGCAACGTAAATAAATACAGAAGTACATGGTTCACATAAATCCCAGCACTTACCGAATGGAAACAGACAAAACATATTTTCTCGTGTGGGGGGGGGTCTCCTTCGATGTGCTCAGCTCAGCAAGTTAGCTCAAGCAATAACGTTTCTGACTTGTATCCAAGTAGTACTTGGTTTGAATCTCGGCCAGGACACCGATTATTCTGGCTTTCTTTGTAATTTTCCTCAGTCCCTCCAGGCAAATACAGTTAATCATCATCAATACCACCATCATGGACAGAAAAGCCCTTATGAGCCATACCCTTCCTCGGAAGTGTGTGCCATATTGTATTTGGATTTCGCAACAATAAATTGTTTTACAGTGTGAGGCCGTCAGCCTTGCGTCCAACTCCCAACCTGTATTTATGTCCTCCAGTGACAGGGTGGCCCAGCTATCGCCCAGGTACCATGTTCACTTTTCGTCACCTTCTGCGACTCGAAGGGCTACAGTGGAGGTATCCTAACGGGAAGAGGGATCCTACCACTGTAACCACATGAAGATCAGCCAGCTGTGCAGCTACTCAAGAACTTCCCAGGACTTTATGGAACCCGAAGGTTCACAAGAGCCCTCCACTGGTCCCTATCCTGAGCAAGATCAATTCAGACCATATTAGCCCATCATAGTCCTTCAAGCTCCATTTTAATATTATACAATAACCTACGACTTAAAGTCTTCCTAGTGGCCACATTCCTACTGGCTTTCCTCTTCTCCCCGATTCGTGCTACATTCCACGCTCATCTCATCCTTGACGTTATCATTCCAATTATACATGGAGAAGAGTACAAGTTATGAAGCTCCTCATTATGCAGTTTTCTTTAACCTCTTTATCCCTGCGTCCCCTTAGGTTCAAACGTTCTCAGTCTATGAGATATAGAAGTTTGTAACGATGGTACATTTAACACAAATATTACTTTTCTGGGCATTATCCATCGTCCATTTTTTAACACGACGTTTCGGAAACTAGATCCTGTCTTCATCTTCAGGTAAATCCTGCTCAGTTGGACCAGACTGATAGAGCTAGCCCTTATCTATGCAGTGGAGCCTCCGAGACGTCGTGTTTTAAATAAAACCAGGACGATGGATACCACTCATACAGAACAACAGGAAAAATTTATAGCTCTGTATTCTAATTTTTATGTTTACGGACAGCAGACGAGAAGACAAAAGGTTCTGGACTGAATGGTAGCAAGCATTAGCCGAGTTCAATTGCCTCTTAATTTCCTCCTGAATCAGGTTTCGACCTGTTATCGTCGTTCCCAAATATCTGAACTGTGCCACATTTTCAAAACATCTGTTACCTATCTTTATGTCACGATTTCTCCCTGCATTTTGGTGACGAGACAGCAACATATACTTAGTTTTCTCTGTGTTTACTTCTAGACCAACCTCTTTACTTGCGTCAATTGAAGTCTGTGTGTTTGTCTTTATGGTATTTATATTATCATCCAGCAGATTCACATCATCAGCACAGACCTACTATATCCCCAAATGCAAAAATGTTTTTATATTTCATTTATATCTTTATGTACGGTTTATTTCATTCTCCTCCAACTAGTGCCGATGTCAAGAATATGTGGACCTATATATCCAATCCCCCATAAGCCTTCATGCCACAGTGTTTAAGTCTGTGGCATGAACTGTCTTCGCTCGAATCCCACTCAAGGCACAGATGTCTGTGTGTAGGTAGAGGCCTGGCGGCGGACTGATCCCCCATCCAAAAAGTCCTACAGACTGTATAGCATACAGAAACTGAAAAGGCGGCCAAGACCCAACAAAGGGGTGTAAAAAGCAAAGTTATCCCTTTGCTCAACTAAGTAAGCACTAAGCCCTGAAGGCGTATGGGGGAGCGGATGTATAGACCCACATTTTCTTGACTCGGGCACTAGCTTGAGGTGAGTGGTCAGCTTCACGCCCCGGCCACTTTACCTCCAGTACCCACTGGATAGGAGGTTGGGTGGACCTAAGAGCAGGTCTGGACGTGGGGAAAAGAAGATTCTTTACCATGGCGGGACTCGAATTCCGACCCCCAGGTCGTCCATCCCGTAGCCAGTCGCTATACCGACTACGCTATCCCGGCTCCAACAAATGGGTGTAGAATAATTATGGTGATAATTTAAACACGCTGGCAGTAACTCCGACTATATAGAGTCGAATGTGTTTTATAAACTACGAGACGACACAATAAACGTCCAGTGCACGGAAGTTCTTGCATCCTGACTACTGCACAGCCTCAACGTAGACCGCTCTCATTGAGACCACGAGTGCAACTAACACACCACACCCTACAAATTTATGATCCATTTTAGTAATATCCTACCAATAATGCGTGGAGTTTTCCAAGTAGTCTATTACGTTCGGGCTTCCCGATAAAATTTTCGTATAACTTCCTCGTCTTCCCACGCGTTACTAAACTCTCCGCTCATAAAAAACTCCTTATTTTTTGTTATTCCGTCTTATACACGTATCTGTATGTTGTACCGGTCACGCTCCGTGACGTCACTCACCTGCTACCCAATTCTCACGCCATATATATATACCATATGGCTATACTCACTCGCCCCCCCCCCAGTATGTTTTGACATGCATCAGAGGCAAGCCGAAACGCGAATTACTGCTCTACAGCCAGTGGTACGAACAGCAACAGAAATATACAATAAAATGCAAAAATTAAACATCCTTTCAAAGTGTAAAGGAGCAGTAAAGTCTGCATAATGGAAACGCACTGTAAAACAAAAGGAAGAAATGTGAACAGCAAGTGACTTGGAGGGGCATGGGTTTATTTTATAGAGCGATTTTGTGCTACAGTGAAGCTCTGGAAAGGTCAAATGAAGGGGCAACGGATGCAGGCAGCAAAAGTGGACGGTCTGGAACATTCGTAGAAATTCGCAAATGGAGAAAAAGTAGCTAACAAGATGCAACACACAAAAATTTTCGGCGTTCGAACAACTATCGCTGCATGACTTCGAAAAGTTTTCTTTATGCGTAGGAAATGTTTAAAGGGAGACAAATATATACCCATTGTGCGTAACCGCCCCCCCCCCAAAAAAGAACAGAATATGAGGGAAGAAAAGAAATTTTCCGATAACAGTGAAACGCAGAGAGACAAAGCCTCTCGTACCTGAATGACAAGACACGCGAGTCCAAAGGGCGAGTCGTAAATTCTGATGAGGCTGGGTTTCACACCCGTTACTTACTTACTCATGGAGCTGAGCCCTTCTGGAGGAGCCGCCAGTTCTGCAGCAACTCAAGAATTTCCCAGCATTTTATGGAACCCGAAGGTTCATTACCGTCTTCACAAGAGCCGTCCACTGGTCCCTATCCTGAGCCAGATCGATCCAATCCATACCATCCCATCCTATCTACGATCCATTTTAATATTGACCACCCACCTATGCCTTGGTCTTCCCAGTGGTCCCTTTCCTTCCGGCTTTCCCACCAATATCTTATATGCATTCCTCTTCTGCCCCATTCGTGCTACATGCCCTGCCCCGACTTGGAGAAGAGTTTCACACCCGTTACACAGTGAGAGAGGCGTTGGGACCGTAGTAAAGCTGCAGTTCTTCCTTCGTGTTTACCTCGTACACTTCGTGGCTGCAAGTCAAAGTCAAAGTCATGTTGCAACTGACGGTCAGTCAGTCTGTCTGTCTTGGTGTCGAACCCCACATGGGGCTCATGACCAGATGTTTTCTTCTTTGTGGAAGTTGCTGTCCTGTCCATTTGGAGCGCCCTCTCTGACGAGAGGTCGGGTCTGTCATTTGTCAGTCATGGTCAGTCCATTGTCGGTATTGACATATATTTACAATTTAATTCTAGTCTTAATTCCTATTTCTATGTACAATAATTACAAGGCCTCTGTCAATCCAGGCTCAGTACAGCAGATTACGCCCTATTTCCAGTAGTATTCGCTACCACGGCAGTCTAGTCACTTGAACGGTCGTATGCCTGACCGCCGCCAAGTTTAAGCCTCTTATACTTCCTGTGTCGGGCTTCGCCTTGTCCGATGTTGCGAACATTCTCATTCTCATGATTTTGTATGACTTCTGCTTGTTGCCTGCATAATTTTGTTATAAAGTCATATACGTATGGAATTTTGAATGCCATGTGCAATTCGCGGACCGGTGTGCGCCTTGGAAAATTTCCAATGGTGCATTGCCTGGCCGCAGTCGTCTTCAAATTCATAGCAACGGAACAGCAGCGCCCCACCAGGCCGACGTGTGTATCTGTCCCTCTTATGACTGGCGAATGGTCAACTCCACTAGCGGCATGATCTCGACAGAAAGAGCCTGGATAGCTCAGTCGGTATAGCGACGGGCTACGATTCGATTACCGGTAGGGGCTATAGATTTACCTTTGTCGCCCACACAGTACCGGGGGCACTTTCCCCGGGGATAATGCGGCCGGAGCGTGCCGTCACTTCCATCAAGCGCCGAGATCAATGGTGCAGATGTACTTCCGCTCGTCCATACGTCTTCATGGAGTAGTACATAAACAAGAATGGCCACAAATTTGAGTTCATATCACCACCAAATCTTTCTTTTAGAACAGAGCTTTTTAAACAGACACCCTTTTTGTCAAATCTTGGATACTTCATGCTGTAATCCTGGAAGCAGAACCGTGGGCGTCAAAGCAAATTACAATATATAAACGAGGCTTTATGAACACGCACATGACTAGTGCGTTAGTTATGGAAAATATTCGCATTAATACAGCGCGGAATCTCTGTTCGACTTTGCTATTGCTAGTTCTGTTTACGCGTGACGTCTCAAAAGCCTGTGTCAGTACCCCAAATGTCACTTTACACGAACATTGCTTATGCAGGCATCGCAGAACGCATGCGTCAGAAACAGCTTACAGTATTCCTAGTAACCTGCACAGAGAATCTGATTTCTGCTGTCGTCAGTGAATACTTTCATATTGCTACGCTCCACATGTCATTCCGTTGATAACAGCCGGAGTCAGGTGTCTGTCCCTAGCCATGTTCCCACACTCTCACCGTGCGTGCCCAGCGCCTTGTTTTCCTCACGGATGTTGGAGCACCGGCTCGCCCACAGCGGCGAGTGGCAGGCAAAATCGTGTCGCTTCTTGCTATCGGCAAAGCCAAAACTGCCTGTTCCTTCACTAAGCATAAAACGTATTTCATGTCGCTGTACATATGTTTATGTTTGTTTGCATACCTGTCAAACACAACAGTTCATTGAAACAACTCGCACTCCGTCGTGTCAACGGGGTTCTTATTGCATTGAAGTGTAACGTTGCAACATCAGGCCATACAATCTACCAATCCTAAATTACTCAGTTCTGAATAAGTTTTCTTTATTGCTAGCGGGGTGGGACTAAGTCCCTTGTACTGCGGCCACTTCTGGCCTATTGTACCAGCTCCAGATGACAGGTGAGGGTGATTATGGAGCAATTCGTGGAATGAAGATTGGCAGGAGAAACCGAAGTACTCGGAGAAAACCTGCCCCAGCGCCACTTTGTCCACCACAAGTCCCACTTGACCAGACCCGGGATCGAACCCGGGCCGCCGCGGTGGGAAGACTAACCGCTTGAGCTATGGCGCGGCCTTGTGAATAATCTAAGAATACTAATTAAATATAAGCCATTCCGCTATCACTTCATATGCACAGATTTACAGTTATGCTTCCATACTTAGAGCTTAATTTCATTTTAAAATACCTTACATTACATTTGATGTCTTGTTCTCTAAAAGGTAACGGGCCGTGAAGGCCCATTGGGTTGTGAGACGTCGAGGCTCTCACACTTTCTCTTGACAGTCGACTCATAAGTGGCGTCAATGTTGTCAGCCTTACGCACCGCCGGCCGCCCTTTACCCTTCCAGGAAGATTCCTGCTACTCTTCTCTGTTAGACCCGTCAACCCCAGGGCCATGTTGCG
Source organism: Cryptotermes secundus (assembly GCF_002891405.2). Classification (NCBI taxonomy): domain Eukaryota; kingdom Metazoa; phylum Arthropoda; class Insecta; order Blattodea; family Kalotermitidae; genus Cryptotermes; species Cryptotermes secundus. The sequence continues at coordinate 150,225 of NW_019730103.1, read as the reverse complement.
GCAGGAAGGATTTGGCAAACTGATAAATCCACCTCATCGGGACTCGAACACGCGATCTCAAGCTTGTAGCATAGTGCCTCAACCAACTACGCTATTGCATGCCCNATGTGGTGCTAACCGACGTTTCGGAGGAACGTATCGCCTCCATCTTCAGGGTAGAAGAAAAAATATAAGAAATCGGCAAGCGAAGAGACCGTGAGAACCGGTAAAAGCAGTCTGTTCCGGCTTTTACCGGTTCTCACGGTCTCTTCGCTTGCCGATTTCTTATATTTTTTCTTCTACCCTGAAGATGGAGGCGATACGTTCCTCCGAAACGTCGGTTAGCACCACATATACACGGTGCCAAATCCCAGAAGACTGCTTTCTTCATAGTCACCGCCGTGAAAGCCTCAAATCTTACACAATGTATTTCACATGTTCAGGTGACTTACAAATCAAAACAATGGAATCATCAATTCTGTTACACTTGTCAGCAAGATTACAGAAACATAAAATAAAACTTCAAACTTCACTGTGATGTCGATGCAATATATGGACACAAACATTCTGCATCACGTCAAAGTTGTGTGTACTGAACCTCGACCAAGTCAGCAAAGCGTCTCTTTCCATTCCTGTAATTTTCTATTGACGTAATTTGGTCGTTCGTGTGAAAACTGGATGCTTCATTACTGAAGAGAAACATGTTCTGGTTTAACTTTCTCGTCTTCCTTCTGCCATCCTTAGCACCTGGCCTGTTCGCTCATTCACATCCCGTCGCAAGGAGAGCTGCCTTCGAGGCGCCACCAGCGCTCAGCTACTCAAGAGTGGCTCTACACACGACACAAACAGAACAACAAGTGCTCGAGCCAGGGAAGATATTTCGCGCCTCCGACTGCACGACCACTGGTTCTCGTTTCACTGACTTTACTTCAAATGAGTAACTTCATAGGCCTGAATGCAGAAAAACAGTGTTACGTATTTGTGGGTGTGCGTGACTTAGAGACGGCTTTTGACTTGATGGCCGGATGTATTGCACACTTACACAACCTGTTAGTACAGGTCACAAGCCGCTATATGACACACTGTGTGTTCTCCGTCACCGTCGCCCGCCGACTCTAAGAGACTCCCTCAAGTCTATCTCAAGTCAGAGTCCCATTGACACTGACGGTCAGTAAGTCTCATGACCAGGAATTTATTACTGTCTGACAGTTACGGTCTTGTTTCTTGTGGAGCAGTAAAATAAAAAGTATTCTGTCATACCTTTCCAATTCGCACATGCGTTCACACGCCTTCAAGTGGCAGTGAGCAGTGACATAGTTACAATTCCCCTCTCCACAAACCACGTGTTTATTTGTTCGGTTGCAAAACAAATTAAACTTTTAAGTAGCTCTCTGGAACCAAAACAAGTCTAACAAGGGCATACTTCCTGCTACTTTCTCCTAAAATATTTTGAACTGGCCGATTTTAGCGAAACTCTGTATAGACATATGAATTCAAACAATGTCTTACTTTCCATACTCCGGCCAGCACCGAACCAAACAATGCGACCGTGAGAAGTTTCGCAGTTGGAGAAACAACAGTGTCAGTCATGGGGAGGGCTTGTAAATTGTCTACTTCGGCTCTGAAGAACGGGGCCCACTGAACATCTGCACAGCTAACGCGTATGGGCTAATATCAAACTCTTTATGATATCATTTAAACTAATATGCTAATGTACAACTTTACCTAACTCGCAGAGCTCTAATATTCAAGTTTTGTGTAAGACGTTTTTTTATTATTGTGCTCTTGTGAACATGGTAATAAATATCAAAGGTCGATAAATATGCGGGAAATTTCTTGAGGAGCCGAATGACTGTTCGCTTCTGAAATGAACTCTACTGCATGCAGGGCCTATTTAGTTTGCTATCTGTGGTCTAGTGGTCAGAGTTCCTGGGTTCGATTCCCGGCGCTACCCGATTTTCTGAGAAGTGGTGGGACTGGAACGGGTCCACTCAGCCTCGTGAGGATATTTGAAGAGCTACTTCAAGGAAATAGCGGCTCCGGTCTAGAAAACCGAAATTAACGGCCGTGGGGATTCGTTGCGCTAACCACGCGACACCCTCTATCCGCTGAAGTTGGCACTAACTTCGCCGTCAAGCGGCGGTCGCTCGGTCAGCATACTTCGCCTGCGGAATCAAGCCACGGAGTTTAGTTTCGTTTCATTCATTCATCAGTAATCTGTCAGACGACAGGTCCACAGTCTCTTCCAAAACAGTTCGTCCACTTAATGCGATCTTCTGTTTTTGGAAAGAGACTATCCAGGAAAAGTGATAATGTGGTAGTTTTTCCATTTGCTTTCCACATCGCAGTACAACAGCCGTTCAAACCACTCTGGTCACGCCTGTTGCTATAAGAACTTGAACCATCTCGAGCATCATTTGCTCTGTGCTTCAAGTCGCTGCTGATGACGCTGCTTCCGGCACCAGTTTTTGGTGTCTCTCTTCGTCTGATGCCTACCCTTTGACCTGTCCAGCAAGGGAGGCCCTGCCAGTAGCTACGCTACCGCTGGTATAGCTCTCAGGGTCCTTGGCATACTCAAACCCCTTCACCACGATAAGGTGGAGACACCAACGTTTATCAGATAAAAATACGCTACACGAAAGTTGATCATTAGGCATAAATTACGATCATAATTTAAAATCAGACGAAAATGAAAATAGCCCAAAGCCATTACAAAAGCTCATCCTGAGGACCCCATTCAACTCTCATCGCAGTTATTTGTGTGCAGTCCACTGATGTCTGCTGAAGAAATGTCTTCCTAATATAAACACTTGACGAAGAAATTTCTAACATTCATCTTCCTTCCCAGGTAGCTTGTAGTGTAGTAAATAAGTTAGCTTTAGGAACACTCCCTACAGCCCCAACAGGACTATCCATACTCCACGGAGAGGCACTACTGAGTGTCTCTCCCCATGACATCGTAGATACTTTTCAAACCATTCTGCTAAATGTATCTTTACAGATTGCACAATAAAACATGGGATGTCAAAAAAAAAATCTTCCTTCCCGGTCATTTCCGGTTAATAGCCGCTAACTCCATTAACAGCTGTCCTTCAGTAGCTAACAGTCGTTTTTTGTTCCTTGGCACTACAGCCGCAGTGGGCCTAGGCCTACCTCCATGAACTTCTACGTTCACTTCGGTTTTTCTAGATCTTACACATTCGGTAGGACTCCTTGGGCGGGTGATCAGCTCGTCGCAAGGCCTCTACCTGTACACAGAAAAATGCACAGACAAACTAAACATCCATGCCCTGAGTGGGATTCGAACCCACGATCCCGGTTTCCAAGCGAGCGAAGACAGTACGTGCCTTAGAACAGTCGTTTAGCTGATCAACAAATACTGGAACCAGAAGTTAATTACCGTAAGAACAGCCGGCCTCTGGCATACCACTTCTGTTTAATATTGGCATTTTCTGAAGTAATTCGTGCCAGATATTCAACTTCTGAAGTTCTGCTGACGTCACAGTGCGCGGTCTGCACTGCTGTATCTGTGTTCGGAAGGAAAATTATAACCCTGTTTCGTGTTTCATCAACACTCACCTCATTCGGCTCCGAGAGTTCGAAAAGGTCAAGACGGTTCGCATTCCACTGCGCAATTACATTGCGCAGAGTTTCCCGCTCCTGCTGCTTCTTGGCTACGGCTGCTTCCGCTGGATTCATCTGCAAAGAGAGCAAAACGGAAATGGGTACACATCTAGAAGCCATTTTACGTCCGAGACAAAATTTGCGCCGATATTTCATGATTTGTACGTCATCATGGTAAGAGGATTGCTCATTACGGCGGCACGGGACGACCTCCGGTTACAGGGGTCAACCGCAAGGTGTCCTTTATCCAATTTAAGGGGTGGGCTTGAGGCGAATAATCCCTCGAGTTAGACAACGGTAAAGTTCTACTAATTCATACACATTTGAAGACTGGGTAGGTCATACTGATGATTCTGTTATCGTGTAGCACGGTTGAGGTGGAGAACAAATGAACACAGTGGAAAGATCTGACCGTTTACTTCACGTAAGCAGTTGCCGCCGACAGACCGAGACCACAGAAGGATGACACTTCAGATTCAGAGAATGCGTGCAAGGGAGAGGTCTCTGCTAACGAACCGCACGCTGCCCCGACACAAGATATGGTTAACGCAGAGTTGAACTGAACATCACGACATGGGAGTTGTGGAAATGTAACTCTTGCCCTGTGCGCTTGCAGGTGAGTGGTCAGCTTCACACCCCGGCCGCTTTATCTCCAGGGAAAGAGCCTTCGCTACCCATTATGCCGGAGATTTGGGTGGGTCGCAGAACCAGTCTGCACGTGGCGGCAGTGAGGAAACTGCTGTTCCAGGAGGAAATGGATTCCGTCGAGCCCACAGCCTAGTTCAGGCTCGTAGGGCTTATCGGCTGCATGCGAGGATTTAACTGTTCACTGACGGCCGCACTTCGCGTGGTAATTTCCGTTTCGTGAACCAAATTTCTAAACGTCAGGATGTGAAAACGTAAGGGGCAACAATATTCACAATCTAATTACTGAATTAGCATTTCTTCTGTACATTCACGCTAGTATAACCGCCACGAATGATATGTACTTCCTTGTTGCCTGGCACACACACACAGTGACCCCCACTGCTGACTGGAACTGTATACTTAAGAGGAGTTTCCAAGAGCTCGGCATCATAATGACCCATTTTTAATTTTCTCGCGTAGTCACATTTCAATCGTAACATCCAATACGGAAAAATACAAAATGTGTTTAAAGAAACCCCGTTAAATTGGCGATTTCACGAAAGTTACGGGAGAAATGACCGCTGGCAAATCCATCTAGCGGAAAATTTGCGACTATTTTCAACCGGTGCGCACTGGTGCACAGAGCTGTCACAATCTCACGAACCACCACTACCATCATCATCATCATCATCATCATCACGATTTTACTGTATGAGAGGAACTGTAACGGATTAGGGCGTAACAGTGCTATGAGCAAGCTGCTAAACTCCTTACCTTCCACGGATTCTGCGCACTTCGTTTAAGGCAGCACAGACTTTGTAAATATCAGCAAGCAGTAGGAAAACGTCCCTTCTGATGACTTAATTACTGTAATGCAGACTGTGTAACTTGAGCACCGAATTCACAGTAACTGCAAGTACTATTTAGATGGAAACTATTGCCTCCCTAGACACCCCAGACCGCAAAGTCCCGTTGGCAAGACACACTCAAACTGGAGTACATGATAACTGCATGACTGCGCTTTGGCGTCCAGTTACACCCGTGAAACAAGTGGCAATTGCTCCTTGTGCTCGCCTACGTCTGAGCCAATTGTCCGCACATATGACGAATCCGGCTGCAAAACTCATTATGCGACATACTGAAAGAGTCGAAAAAGAACGCAAGCGCATTCCTTCGCGTACTCCACACCTGCGCCTGGTGAGGACGTTTCGTACACGCACATTGCTCCTGTTAGCTTAGTGTTCTGGCCAACACAGCACAATCAGTACAGCGACTGGCTACGGGCTGAAGGACCAAAGGGTTGGAGTCCGAGCCCCGGTAGGGTCAAGAATGTTCTCTTCTCCACATGCTCTTCCCCCGGGAGTAAAGCGGCCGGGGCCGGGGCGTGAAGCTGACCACTAACCTCCAGCTAATGCCAAGGTCAAGAAAATGTGGATTTATACATCCATTCCCCCATACGCCTTCATGGCGTAGTGCTTAGTCAGTTAAGCACAGGGGCAGCTTAACCTTACCTTTTACCACACATGACATGAAAGACGACGGTGTTAACATTAAAATGGACTGAAGTGCCTCGGTACAGAATCCAGAAGGCCTTGATGTGAGATGTTACACGAGTGTTGACATTAAGTTATCTGCTGGTTACTGCTGACTTACTTATGTAGCCAGCCGCCATTATCCGTAAGAGCTCATATTTCGGGGAAAACTGCATACCGGTACATAATTTGGCCGGGAAAGCTACCAGATGGCCAAATGTGAGCGCCAAGTAGAACGGGGGGTGGGGGGATATATTAAAATGGATTTTTGAGAAATAAGACCGAGATGGGTCAGGGCACACACAACCGCCTGTGCGAAGTAACAGAGTGGGAGAGTTAGAACAGGGTTAAAGTGGCTCAGGAGACTTACGTACGTGTGGGTGAGTTTGCCGGTGATCCACAGTTGCAGCATAGGGCTGGTTGCTCAGTTTGCATTTGAGCAATCTTTCCCGATCTTATTAGACCTGCGGTATACTTAAAGGAGTTCTGGATGTCAGGGTGTGTTCGGCACCTCAGTGGTAAAACGGAGGGGATGGTGTTCTACTGATCCTTCGCCGGGGAATTTTGAAAAAGCCGTTTAAGGGTAAAAAGAAACATAAATGAGGTGCAATCATCATCCTGCGTCCCCACCTGGAGCAGAGGGCATCTGTGAAACGCTTCATTTCTATTCAGTTTCTTAACCTTAGACAGTAGGCAGGACTCACTGGAAGGGGGATCAGCCCGTCGCAAGGCCGCTACCTAACACAAACAAACATCCATGCCTTGAGTGGGATTAGAACCCACGATCCCGGTTTCCAAGCGAGCGAAGACAGTACATGCCTTAGACCGCTCGGCTACCGTGACCGGCGCGAAGGGCAGTTACTGAACTTACAATTAGGTTAGGCATCTGGCCAGCCCCACGATTCAGAGAATCCGGCTAATCTTGCGTTAGTTCGATTAAGTAATTTACAAACTAATTAACTAGCTAACTCTCTGGTAATATAATCCAGCGCTTCAACTAGACCCCCTACCGGAAAGGATTCCGACGCGCTTATAGCCAGAACATAACCTCCCCCCCACACCTAGCTGGCAGATGCCTCCACTCATTCTCATTCCTCAGAAATGAAACTTTCAGTACGCAGATCTCTCTATATTATCCTAGCAACTATATCTCGGTAGGGATACCGACTGGCTATGGCCTGGACGGCCGAGGGAGAGGAGTTCGAGTTCCGGTAGGGGCAAGATATTTCTCCTCGCCATGTCATTCACACAGGTTCTGAGGCCACCCAACCTCCTACCCAACTCCCCAGGGATAAAGCGGCCTGAACGTGAAGTTGACAACTCACATCGAACTAGTGTCGAGGTCAAGAATACGTGGAGCGATTATATTCACTCCACAATACGTCTTCATGGTGTAGCACTTAAATGGTTACCCTCTTCATAGCATCTACACCTGAATGTACCAAGTGGCTTTCAATTCGCACTTGTGGTTTTCCGGCTAAACTTGCGTATTCATTTCTCGAGTCCGCCCATGCGTACGCGTCCGGCGTCTCTCACCGTCTGTGATCTGATCACCATAACACGAGTAACAGGCCTGTTATGGGCTACGTCTCTCAATCGGCCTGTCGCTTCCAATCTTCCCCACAGTTGTGATGTTTGACAAGTCACCTCGCAGACAGTAGCCTGATGGACATGAACGAAGCATGGGTACATTTAAAAACCAATCCCTGAATTTGCATATAAATGCAATCATCCATAATCATGAGCAGGAGAAGGATCAATATGTTGACACGCCCCGAGATTCATCATCCAGGGCCTATCGTAACAAAAGGAACTTCGAGACACTGCACTGAACTAATTCATTAAAGACACCAGAAGTTCGAGGAGGCGAAACTACAGTACGCAACGGCGTTCATTTCCGTCTCAGGACTTCCGTTTTCCAGCGAATTCAGAATTCTTTGCACTACGTGCGGGAGAACTTCCAGAATGGGCCGATTGCGAGAAGACATGAGGACGGCCAGTGATTGAGGTAACAGCACAAAAAGGTATCACGACTGGACGTTCGCTCGCCCCCCCCCGCGTCCCTC